>NC_069502.1:744761964-744874464 GCF_027579735.1 Bombina bombina | reverse complement strand
CGACTCAAAATACACCTAACCTCAACTTTCTACCGCCACCTCAGACCCAGTAGTAAACATATACCGCACAAAAAAACATCCACGAATCACAAAACAAATATTACACAAAGTACACTTACACTCATACAAACACAACACTATCTTTATTTTTCGGAATTGTTATTTTTTCTTTAAAATACAAAGGATTAAAGTTGCGAGATCTCGGGTGTTTGAAAAAAATCCACACAAATCCATTTTCCCATTGACTTACATGGACATACGGGAAAAGACCCTCATATACCTACATCTAACGAATAACATTATCACAAACATACACTCATCGATGCATACAAACAATATACACCACATTACATACACAAAATATTTATTTATTACAAAAAGAACACGATTTAGTTACTTTTTCACACAAGCTCATGACGTCACTCACTTTACGAGGAAAACCAGTCTTAGAAAAAAAAATATAGAAATCTTTGGAGCCTCCATTGACTTCTATTGGGAAGACGTGCTCGTGCACGCGGAAACCCTCATTTCCCTAACGCACGCAAATAGGTAGACGGAAAAACTCCTAATACCCAGCGCTTAGAAAATACATGCTTTTATGCGTTAGACCCAGCTATGATAAATAGATCAAGAAATGACTATTTCCCTATGGTGGATTTATGTTTTTTAATATTAAATATTCACCACACCATAAATATTTTTAACACTTTTAGATTACATCAACTACAAATCCCCATCACTAGTAACACATTATTATTTCAATAAAATTACATTTACAATTAAAATAAAATTCAATACACATTCTCTCGAGGAATCACAAAACACAACACAATGGGAAACATCTCTCATTTACCTTTATTATTGCATTTCTGTTATTCAACTCATATGCTTGCAGCAACTGCATATCTACATAGGCTTAACACATGATCACTCATGGATGCACATACATTACTTTTAACATTCACTCATACATGTGCATTCAAATGATGGGGGAAAAACACATTACATTTCTCTCGAGGAATCACAAAACACAACATATGGATTTTACTGTACTTTTAACATCATGATTCCCATCACCAGAAACCATTAGGAATTACCTACAACAAGAACATCATTACACCAGATTACAGATGTCACTTTATGGGAAGGAACAACACTGCCAGACCGCTATATAGAAGTCAGCATATGTGGGACACAATCACAATATATACGTACATGTACATAACACGCATCACCCATCACGCAACCACAAAGCACACATTTAGATTTTATTCAGCACACAATAACAATGTAGCACAATACAACAACACAATGAGGATTTCACACAACTACATAGGCAGGTTAATAATATCCTGACGTCATTACAAGATTCAACCATACACATCACAGATTCACCCACTGTACCGCCCCTTTAGGAACCTTTAACACTCAATACTACAATACAACATATACGTAAAACACACTTTTGAACAGCATTATTATGGAGATTTTCAATGGGACAATTCAGAAATATTGTCAGATCGCACATCAATTATTATATATCCTACAGATGGCAGCCGGAAGTTATTCAGTATTCGTGCTAATTTTTATGGGACGCATACAATATCGTCAGATCTGAAAATCACTTATATATATAATATACAGATGACAGACGGGAAGTTCGGAATTATTATTGCGATTTTAAAGGGACGCGTACCAATATTCAACATCTCGGCAATCACTTATATATACAATACTACAGATGGACAGCCGGAAGTTATTCAGTATTAGTGCCATTTGAAAGGGACGCATACAATATTGACAGCTCGGCAATCACTTTATATATACAATACTACAGATGGCAGACGGAATTTCGGAATTATTATTGCGATTTTAAAGGGACGCGTACAATATTCACATCTCGGCAATCACTTATATATACAATACTACAGATGACAGCCGGAAGTTATTCAGTATAGTGCGATTTGAAAGGGACGCGTACAATATTCACATCTCGGCAATCACTTTTTATATACAATACTACAGATGACAGCCGGAAAGTTATTCAGTATTAGTGCCATTTGAAAGGGACGCATACAATATTGAAAGCTCGGCAATCACTTATATATACAATACTACAGATGGCAGACGGGAATTTCGGAATTATTATTGCGATTTTAAAGGGACGCGTACAATATTGTTACAGCTCGGCAATCACTTATATATACAATACTACAGATGGCAGACGGGAAGTTCGGAATTATAATTGCGATTTTAAAGGGACGCGTACAATATGGACAGCTCGGCAATCACTTCTATATAAACATTACTACAGATGGCAGACGGGAAGTTCTGAATTATTATTGCGATTTTAAAGGGACGCATACAATTTTGACAGCCCCTCGGCAAATAACTTATATATACAATCCTACAGATGGCAGATGTTCCTTTATCATTTACAAACAATATTGCAGCAACATTGATCCGATCACATTCGATGCACATTATACACAAACTATTGCACTTTCATTCCATGTTAGCCTGGACGTGTGCTTGTACTATAACATCGCGTTTAGGAAATATTGATTACGCATATGAACAAACATTACAAACATGCACTGTATGTGTGATATTTGACACTTTCACATTGAGAATCATTGTTTGAAACTAACATTTCAGCAAACAACAAATAAACGCCCACTGTGAAAGCCATTCGCGCCGCTCACATACAAACAGGTGAATACAATCAGCAATCATTACAAACTCACTACATTGGACTAATTGTACTATAAATCCCCCCAAACAACATGGCCAATGCATCACTTGTGATCCACATCAGATCAAGTGCTTACCTTGTTACGCTGTTTTGAAAGATGGATGACGGATGACATGGTAGACGCTGCTGGTGGTGCTATTGGCGAACTAGCTGTTGGTACGAATCAGGCTAGCCTCGCGGCTCAGACCGAGACGAAGGGGTCGTCTGGTTCGAGGTCCTCGTGTCTACAGGGTGAGACCCACCTTGGAAAACATGAGTGACTTTGAGGTTTTTGATAAGTATCGGCTCGATCGCGAACAGCTCATTGGCCTTTACGAGCTTCTTAAACCTCATTTGGAGCCACGTATACAAATAAGGACTGCTGTTCCCCCCATGAGTAAGATGCTAAGCTGTCTATACGTTCCTGGCCTCCGGGAGTTTTCAATCCGGAGAACTGTACATGCATGGCCTGGCTCAAGGTACATTCTCTGGGGTGTTGTGAATCTTCTGAACCGCCATGTACGTATCAGTAAGCAATACATAGGATTCCCACAGAATGATGGTGATTGGAGGCGCCTGAAGCGGGAATTCTTTGATATTGCTCAATTGCCCAATGTCTTGGGAGCCATTGATTGTACCCACATTGCGCTGCGTGCTCCAATTGATGACTTGCCCTTCAGAAATCGCAAACATTTTCATAGCCTCAACGTGCAGTATGTTTGTGACGCACGGATGAGGATTATGCATGTGTATGCGAATTTTGGAGGTGCTTGTCATGATGCCCGCATCCTCTCTCTGTCGTCCCTGTGGAGACAGTTTGAGGAAAGACAAATGCCCCCTGGTTATCTCGTTGGTGAGTATTTGTGCACAACATGGTTAATTATTTTGACAATTGCCCCTGTATTTTTTAACTGTTAGCGTCATGTTCAGCTATAGGATTAAATTTAACCATTTGTTATTTACCGACGCTAATGTCTATTTTTATTGAAATGCAGATATGTAGCATGTCTTACCTTAAGTGTTCAGATAGAGAATGCAATGTAAACATGTAGTTAGCATTTTACACAAGGTTTGTTTTAGGAGAAATACGCATATGTAGCATGTCTTAGATGAAATGGCAAGATATTATCTCATGCAATTTAACCCTGTCATTGTCTTTTTCTGCTAATGTCTATTTTTATTGAAATGCAGATATGTAGCATGTCTTACCTTAAGTGTTCATATAGAGAATGCAATGTAAACATGTAGTTAGCATTTTACACAAGGTTTGGTTTAGGAGAAATATGCATATGTAGCATGTCTTAGATGAAATGGCAACATATTATCTCATGCAATTTAACCCTGTCATTGTATTTTTCTGCTAATGTCTATTTTTATTGAAAAGCAGATATGTAGCATGTCTTACCTTAAGTGTTCATATAGAGAATGCAATGTAAACATGTAGTTAGCATTTTACACAAGGTTTGGTTTAGGAGAAATACGCATATGTAGCATGTCTTAGATGAAATGGCAATATATTATCTCATGCAATTTAACCCTGTCATTTTATTTTTCTGCTAATGTCTATTTTTATTGAAATGCAGATATGTAGCATGTCTTACCTTAAGTGTTCATATAGAGAATGCAATGTAAACATGTAGTTAGCATTTTACACAAGGTTTGGTTTAGGAGAAATACGCATATGTAGCATGTCTTAGATGAAATGGCAAGATATTATCTCATTCAATTTAACCCTGTCATTGTCTATTTCTGCTAATGTCTAGTTTTATTGAAATGCAGATATGTAGCATGTCTTACCTTAAGTGTTCATATAGAGAATGCAATGTAAACATGTAGTTAGCATTTTACACAAGGTTTGGTTTAGGAGAAATACGCATATGTAGCATGTCTTAGATGAAATGGCAAGATATTATCTCATTCAATTTAACCCTGTCATTGTCTATTTCTGCTAATGTCTAGTTTTATTGAAATGCAGATATGTAGCATGTCTTACCTTAAGTGTTCATATAGAGAATGCAATGTAAACATGTAGTTAGCATTTTACACAAGGTTTGGTTTAGGAGAAATACGCATATGTAGCATGTCTTCGATGAAATGGCTAGATACAGATTTAGATATAATTTTTTTTTTTTTTTTTATGTTTCTGACAACTTTTAATATGGATTATGGTTTTTAAAAAATATATTTATACAACAATATACTAGTTTAAGTATTCTGTTTGAATTATGTTCTGTTCTAAATTTATAGGTGATTCTGGGTACATGAGCCGGCCTTGGCTCATTACCCCCTTGCGTAGCCCAACTGATGTGTCTGAGGAGCGCTACAATAGGGCTCATAAGAGAACCAGGGCGGTGGTTGAAAGGATGTTCGGGCTCCTGAAGATGAGATTCAGGTGCCTGGACCGTTCTGGAGGAGCACTCCAGTACAACCCAAAGAAGGTGGCTAAGATCGTTGTAGCCTGTAGCGTCCTGCATAATATTGCACAGCGGGCTGGGATGCTGCAGGGCCGTCCCGGTGGACAGAGACCTCCTCAGAGATGAGGAGGATGATCCTGTTCTAGAGGGGGAATTCCAGGACGAGGGACTTGATGTCAGAGCAGACGTCATCAACCGCCACTTTAGACGGTAAATAATAGAAGTTACACTGGAGTATTTTCAATAGATGTGAACTCTAGGGAAATGACAAGTAGAGAATTGTGCAAACATGTTAGTATTGATAAAATGTTATAATAATATTTATTTCTCATAATATAGGTGATGCTCTGGGCATTGGGTCCTATAGCGAGTCTTTGCCACCTGGTTTTTATAGAGGACATCAGATGGTAAGTAGAAATGTATGGACTGTTGCTGGCATGATTTGTACACAAATACATAATATGGCATAAATTTTTAAAAATATAACTTTGTTTACACATTACTTATGTACATAATCAGAAAGGGATACTCTAGAATGACTATGGTTCAATGTCACACAGAGGTTTGTTCTGCTCAATATGACTCATCTTCACACTTGATAGAAAATAACACAGGTTCATACACAGGCTTAGTAAGCTAGTGATAGATATTTATTATGAAATGGGGGGTGGGAGAGGGGTACAGAACTGATTCACACACTTGTATGAAATCTTTATATATAATTTCTTACATTAGGGAGATGACTTAATATAAAGACTGAAAGGGAACAATTTGAAGCCTGACAGTGAAGATTTCCAAGACTGACAGTGGGGAAAAAGCCAAGATTGAAATTGAAGTATACCAATGGGATCATGTCTGGCATATTTAAATTCTGCTGACCTTGAAAACCATACAAAGACATGTTCACATGGTAAGTGCAAACTATTTGATAGAATAAGGCTGTGGAGACATCCTATTGGAGACACTTAGATGATTTTCTATTTTGTAGATGGTATTTCCCAGTCCTCTATTTAATGAACTGATGAATAAGACACCTATTGAAGATCAACTGTTTACCCCTGAATTGACATTCAAAGACCATGCATTGTCCAGGTTGGTGTACCAATGCATGCTAGTGAAGACTGTAGAATATTAGTAGCTTACATACATTAGTCATATTTAGTTCTTAATTAGATATTTAGGGATCACAATCAGAAAAAGGAATACATATTATAGTTGATATAGAGGTATTTGAATGGACATGAAATATTACATTTATGTTCAGCATACATATATTGTTTACATGTGATATACATTATTATGTATAAATTTAATTTTTGAAATTTAAATATTATTTTTAATCAACAATATAATGGTGTATGTATTTCATTAATTTAAAATGAATGTAATGATTATCTTTAAAAAATGTTGATCAAAGTTAGAGCATAGACACCATATGATTTTAAATGTATTTTATGAATATTTTACAACGTGTGTATTAACTTTGTTCCATTTTTATTATTTGTCATTTCAGATTGGCATCTGATGACTTCATGGAATATTTATTTATTTTCTATTAAATATATATTTTTTTTTTAGCAGATTCTAATATATATCAATATAATCTGTAAATAAATAAAACTTGGACTCCCATGACTGGTAGTTGGCTATTTGACAAGCACATGCATAAGAGAAAATAATGCATTAATAGTAGAAAATAAAATTCTTCAGAGAATATTAAAAGATATATTTTAACATTAATTGGGGAGTCATATTCTTCAATGCTTTTATATTGAAAAAGTATATATTAAAAATATTTAGGATATGTATTAATATTATGATTGTTTTAACATTTAATAAGGTGAAGTGGTTCAATTACATGAAAGTGACAGTGTTGTTGAATGTAAAAAGAATTGTATAAGATCATGTATCTTCCTTAGGTATCTCAAAACATTATTAGAAAATATTTTACAATTATTACATTTATAAATGGTAGGTCATTTAACTTTATAATTTTTAATAATTAGTTATTGGATGCCAGGTTAATCTATGTAATTTTCTAGTGGAGTCATTTAACTATACTTAGTAATATTATGTATTTATTACAATCTTACCTCTTGGGTTAGACATCAAATATCTATATAGAATGTAATTTCCCCTTTAGTTTATTTTGTCAATGTTAAATAAAAATACAATATGTTTGGGTCCTTAAAGGGGTCATTCAAAATGTATATTTTGTATACATTGTTACAAATATCATACAAGAATTTAAACATATTTAGAATGTACTATAGAATTACATTCAGTCCTTTAAATATACTTGTTAAAATAAAAATAAATGCACATATCTTAGTGAATGATATAAGGCATCTATATGCAAACAACAATCAGCATCAAAATAGCCTATGTAGAGATGTATTTAATCCACGAATATATATAATTACAATATAATGATTGAATAACAAAACATATTAAGTTGGTCAAATATAAGATTATGATACAAAATGCATACATAACATATAGCTTAATGTCCCTCTACGCTGAAGGCTAAAAAATACCTCATTTAATAAATATATTTCAGTCAGTGTGTAAAACAATCTAGAAGTTAATCTAAATTTGCTTTACTCATATGTTAGACTCATTTAGCAAAAGGAAGGTGCCTAGGTTTATGATATATTAAGCATTATTGTGAAATGTTTATTTAAAGGGACATGAACTCAAAATATACTTAAAGGTAGCCATTTAAAAAAAACAATGATTTATACATTCTGAATGAGTATTCTATTTTAATCAACTTTAAAACTTGTCTCATATTATGAATGCTCATTGTGATGTTGCTATCATTACTTTAGAAATAAGGCAGTAAATAGCTAATTTATTTGCTTCAGTACTCTGGACAGAACTTGATTGTTTGGAATAATTGATGCAACAATCGTCAAGGACAACCCAGGTTTTTATTAAACAATTGTCCGTAATATAAAATATCATTATTGATTTTCAAAGAAACATAACAAGATAACTTAACATTTGATAATCGTATTAAATAATAAAGTTGATTAACATTTAATGCTCAATCACCAATGGTAAATTTGTTTGGACAGTGTCCCTTTAAGAGCTTGAAATAGTGTATTTACTTCTCTTCCTATCTTGACATACTTTGCTTGAAAAGCATATCGAGATAGGCTCAGTAGATGAAGATTGGTGGATGCACAGAGATGCCTTATGTGATTGGCTCAACCATGTGCATTTAAATTTCTTATGTTGAGGATATATAAATACTAAGAGAAAATGATTTACATTTTAAAGTCTAAACAATCTTCTATCTCTACAGATCATTTGATACAATTGTTTGTAATGTCTCTTTAAAACTAAAGACGCCATTGCACAATAACATATATGAGCACTTCAGAGAAATACAAGCTCGAGGTTTATTTGCGAATAACAAAGCTGTAGTTTAACATTTATAAACAGATTATCAAAGTTACTGACATTCTTCCCGGAATTTTAACATTAATAAATATTGCGTGGGAAACGCATCTTCAAACACCAGATTAGCATATTTAAACATTAGTGTAATGTCACGCAATAGCACACAATCAATGTGCATTATAAATACATTTAATAGAGCAATGTCAATACTTCACAATCAATTTATTTAAAGAACAATAAAGACATACAATATTAAATGTGTATTTGTATTAAAGAAACAGACCGTTATTAAACCGAGAAATGTCTACAACATTAATAATGTGACAGGATGAGATTTTAAAGAGTATTTAATCATTAATATTTCACGGATCACGGATATTAAATCTGCGTCACACATATCCGCATGACAGGCCCATGAGTTACAAATAAGTCTACATGAAAAATGAAGTTACAGCACCACCAAGCGGTATGTGTAAGGAAGTTACTAAGATATGAAACATTAAGGAACGGCCAATCAGAGTTCATCACACAAACACAACTTGATGTCAGGATGGT
This sequence comes from Bombina bombina, assembly GCF_027579735.1. Lineage (NCBI taxonomy): Eukaryota > Metazoa > Chordata > Amphibia > Anura > Bombinatoridae > Bombina > Bombina bombina. The sequence goes on along the minus strand of NC_069502.1, from coordinate 744,865,353 downwards.
CTCACAGACATTATAACAATATTTCAAACTTTTATCCAATCAGATGTACAGATAAATTGTCCCATGGTGCATCTCATGTTTACTTCACCATATAAAAGTCCATTACACGTTGCCATCTTTGTCAGTTCTCTAATGCCTGCAGGCAGTCTTATATATTAATATTATTATAATATATTTAGTAGCCAACCGAGCAGGCATGTCAGTTCCCAGGTTCACCAAGGAGGAGAGCGCTGCACTGGTCCACGCCGTCAAGGACTTTTATCCCCAGCTGTTTGGGAACAAGAGGAGCTCGACAGATGCGCCTGTTAAGAAGGCCCTCTGGGAGTCTATCACCAATGCGGTTAGATTGGTGTGTGACGTCCAGAGGACCCAGGATCAGATCATGAGGAGATTCGGAGATATGAGGTTGCGTTTATCGAAAAAAGTCAACCTCATAAGGGACTGGGTACAAGCCCGTAAAAGAGGGGGCCAAAGAAAGGCCCCGCGGAAACTGTACCTACTCCCTTATGAGGTGACTTTATGCGAGCTCCTCAATCTCCGGGTCCCCAAAAGATTTAGATCCTCGCCATCCTCGGCCTCCTCTTCTTCCCTCCCAGCTGCGGGATCTGAAAGTCCTGACGCGGGGGACAGGGCAGATGCTTCTCCGTCCGGTGGCCTGGGAGGACCCGATAGAGAATCTGAACCAGGTAATTATCCAACTTCATATAATATTTATAATGTTAAAAATCCAAAATGTGTATTTAGTCAGATACTAAACCTATACAGATCTCACAACATACACTACATATGATGTTTAGATATCTGATTTTACATTAGTGATACATGAAATTGGAATGATGTTTATTGCGCTCTACAGAATATGCGTCACAGAGCGGAAATCTAATTTCGCATCCACGTTAACATGGGTTTGCGGAAAGTGGCATTGCTTTATACATGTTGGTCAAATGACGGATGCGTAATTCCGCTTGGAATCATTGCGCAATGATCGCTAAAATGGCATTTCTCATCCACGTTAACATGGGTTTGCGGAAAGTGGCATTGCTTTATACATGTTGTTAAAAATTAAATGGAAAATCTTAGATTAGTGAAGAATACAGTATTCTTATTTTAAATATTATATCTAATAAAAAACGAATAATACTAATAAATTATAACATATGGCCATCAATTGATGATTATGTAATAACAAGCATATATTCTTAAAGATACAGTAAACAACACAACTGATTGAAAATAAGAGTCCAGGATATATTTATCATTCATTTAATTTCGGAAACTATTAACTCATGGGACTACCAAAGGATTAATATTTTTCTATTGATTTGTTATTAATGTAAATATTTTAAACATGGCATGATTAGTATTAATGATATGCAATCCTCATTTAATATATTACAGATATGGATGTGGCTGCTGGATCCTCAAGCCAGGGCTTGTCACAGTATGGTATGTCTCATTTTAATTGACATTTGTCTTAGAAACATGGAATGAACATTACATACTAAATACACATTGTTCTATATTTATATGTAATGTCTATTTAATAGATGAAAATTATATAATTATTCGGATATACTTAAATAACATATTTGATTTTAATTGCATGCTCAATACCATTCATTACATCAACATATGGAGTAGATAATTCATTAACAAACAACAACATTGTGGAATCTATTTAATTTTAGATTAAAGGGATACTGAACTACAATTATTAATATTGTCTTTCACATACAGTATGCAATATTAATAAACATAAAATATAATACTATCATCATATGTGACATATTCTATTGCTAAATGTATTTTAAAATAAATAAAGTACGTTTATGTGCATCTAAATATTTGTTGACCAACCTGGGTTTATATTGATGATTGGTGGATACCTTCAACAAACAATATTTATTGAATCCAATATTCCTTATCTGCCTTTAAGATTAATATCGAACAACATTCGAATTATAATAGGAGTCAATGTTAAATCATTTTTTACAGTTTGAACATAGAAATCAATTATTTAAATTAATCATGTCAGTGTCCCTTTAAGACAAAATAGATTCATTCATCATTACATTATTTTTATTAAAAACTATTGATATATAAATCTAATTATCTGTTGGAGTTACTTTATATATATCTGCATACTCTAACAGCACCATGATTACATATTTGTAATAATAAAGTTTGTTATGTATTGTGATAAATATGTGTTGTGTCCTAAACAAGATTACTGTACATTGAAAAAATGGCTCGATGTGACACATGTTTGTTTAGATTTGTCAACAGATGCTCCTCAATATGTGGTTTGTGTGTATTCTTGTAACTTCTTAAGGACATATGACGGAATTATTCCGTCATAAAACAATTGAGCTAAGTGAAAGCTGTGTCCTTAAAGGGTTAAGAACATTGATCATTGGGTATATTTAGATATGCAATAGCAGCATCTGAGATGAATTTGATGTCTAATGTAGTCTGACATTAAACATATGTTGAATACAGATATGTTTACAGAATCCCCTTGATTCAATCAAGCATTTTCTGGTGTAATGACTGCTCTATTCTTCACATTTTAAAGTTGATTAATGTTAAAATTCTAGACAGATGTGATTTAGTGATATCCAAAATGTGTTTAATAATATATATCTATATCATTCATAGAGAGAGTTGGTGTGGGGAGCCCACAGGAATCCAGCAGTGACATAGAGCCGCCTTTGCGGTCTCCTGGTAAGTCCATTGACTCATTTATATGTAATTGAAGGTGTATTGCTAATCAATATTATGATCATGATTCCGATGAAGCATAACATTATAAAAAATCATAGAATTTATCTTCTGATTATATATTTATTTTTTATATTGAGCGATTAATAATTTCTACTTTATTAGTCTACACATTTGTTATTCATAAGATGTCTAACATATGTTTTTTTTAAAAAAATTTTTTAACAACAGTCATCAAGTGATACACACATGAGAAATCTTAAATGTTCTATGTACTATGCTTTTATGAATTTAACATTAAGACAAACAATACATTAATATTCTGATTTATTGACAATAACAAATCTATTGTCATTGGTATGCTCCATCAAAATGATGTAAATCATAACTTTGTGTGTGTATATCTTTAATGCAACATTGATGTGCGTATTTGAGCAACAGTAACATATGTTATAATATCTGATCTTAAGGTGTACACAACATGTTATGTTTTACAGAGATTGATGTCACATGTGGGATGGAGGAGGAAGAGGCTGCCTTTGGAGTCTGATGGTATGTGAAATATATCTATCATGTTTCCACATGTTTCTTTTTTTGAAATCATTTTATTGAAGACATTCAAAGTCTACAGCTTTTTCCCTTTAAAAAGGAATATTATGTTGTCTGTTCAAATACACTACTGCCCCCTTTCTATATCAGGCAGCATGAAAATCTGCTTGTATATATTTTTTAAGGAATATATAATTCATGCCATCATTATGTCACATGCATATTCCATGCCAAAACACAATAATAAGTTTCACATTGTACAGACAGTCATTGAGATTCATCTGAGTGCCTATATAGATACCATATCCTCATTTCAGAATAGTTTACAGATTCAAACACACTTCGAGGTATATTGAAAACATAATCAATTTTAAATGCGTTGATTTGATGTCAGGATGTATGAGATGTTAATATATTTATTTTACATTTTCAGATGGATCCACCACTTCTGGTCATCTGGATTCCGCCCCTGCCCAGTCACAGACCCCTCCCCGTGCACACACCCCTGACCATGGCCACACCTCTGCACACACCCAGAGCCCTTCCCATCACCAAACCCATGACCATGCCCCGACCACTGCCAGCCCTTCCCATATTTCATATCCTGTCCCTCCCAAAAAACGCCCATACACCCCCCTTCGCCGCTCTCCCCGTATTCTGGCCCGTACAGCTGCCCAGACCCAAACTCCCCACTCCCCAGCTGTACGGCCTACCCTGGAGCAGCAGCTCACCACTCCCCAAGCCATTCCCATCCCTCCCCGAGCCAATCCATCCCCCCCCCCCCCTGTTTAAACCTTCATTGTCCTGGGTGTCAGATTGTCCTTCCCAGGCACAGCTGTAAGTATCATTCTAAATACACTTTATAAGATACTTAAAGTACAGTGAAGTTAAATTGGTTAAATTGTGATTCAAATCCAGCATGCAATGTTAAGCCAATGTATAATAGAATACTCTTATGAATTATTCGTCATTCTCTTGATATATTAATTGAAAACAACTTATTCCTATAATTAGTTTAAACAATAAAATAAATGTGGCCATCATTTCTTTATTGTTGGATGAATGTATCCATCAACCAGCATGCACAAACAAGGTTCATCAACAAATATTGGCTTCCATATAAACCAACATTCTTGCATTCAAAATATTAGCTGACAATTAAAACATATAAAGAATATGTGTAATTTCTAAAGATTTGTCATGTCATGCTCTATCTGAATCAGTCCATTAAATATTTAGGTTCAGTGTCCCTTTAATTTGGATATCACTACATATACCAAACACCACTACTTGGATACAAAATTTTATGTCCAAATGTGGATACATTATGCTCTTGTCTAACCCAGTGGGAATGTAATTTCTTCTGGTTGCTATGTTTACACAGCTTGTCCTCAATGCCAAAATGTTTAAGGATATGTGTGCCTACCACAGTCTAAATTGAATTTTTAAATTGCTAATGTAAGTACAATGTAAATCCTTTAACATGATTTGATACACTCAAGCTGTATAAGTGGATCATCTAAAACCAATTAAAAGGGTTCAACATGTTTGAGTAACATGAGCCTTTAATGATTTCTGTCTGTCTGAATAACCTAATTCATGTGTAAAGAATATATGAAAAATAATTGATGTAAATCATTATTTGTCTTTATGATGACAATGTATGTATTAAAATCTTTATTCTGTTGGTGTAATTATCCTTAATATTAATTTTTATTTTATTTTAGGCTGTGACTCAGCATGGCTCATGCTAGAAGGGATAGCAAGAGTAGAGCAGGCCGTGTTGAGGAACGCAGCTGTCCTGAGAGGGATGAACGACACCATGCAGGCCCAGCTCCGGGTTCAGGACTTGACTCTGCGCTGAAATTATGCAATTACGTTCAAGGCCTGAATCTGGAGCTGGACATGCACAGGGGACAATGAAGAGGATGACCAGTAAGTGGAGGATCTGGATATGCTCCATGGTGGCAGATAATAATCCTCTGTCCACATTTTAATTTGTCTTTATATTGTTGCCATTGGCCTTTTTATCAGTTTATTGTTGTGCCTGTTGCACTCTTTTACCTTGTCATGTGTCTCCAATGAGGCTATGCTGGCCCTTGGCAACTCTCTTCATGGACTGTGATGCACTGTGTTACCTTGCCATGTGTTCTCCAATGGGGCTATGCTGGCCCTTGGCAACTCTCTTCATGGGACTGTGATGCACTGTGTTACCTTGCCATGTGTCTCCAATGGGGCTATGCTGGCCCTTGGCAACTCTCTTCATGGACTGTGATGCACTGTGTTACCTTGCCATGTGTCTCCAATGGGGCTATGCTGGCCCTTGGCAACTCTCTTCATGGACTGTGATGCACTGTGTTACCTTGTCATGTGTCTCCAATGGGGCTATGCTGGCCCTTGGCAACTCTCTTCATGGACTGTGATGCACTGTGTTACCTTGTCATGGTGTCTCCAATGAGGCTATGCTGGCCCTTGGGCAACTCTCTTCATGGACTGTGATGCACTGTTTTACTTGCCATGTGTCTCCAATGGGGCTATGCTGGCCCTTGGCAACTCTCTTCATGGACTGTGATGCACTGTGTTACCTTGCCATGTGTCTCCAATGGGGCTATGCTGGCCCTTGGCAACTCTCTTCATGGACTGTGATGCACTGTGGTACCTTGTCATGTGTCTCCAATGGGGCTATGCTGGCCCTTGGCAACTCTCTTCATGGACTGTGATGCACTGTGTTACCTTGTCATATGGCTCATATATTCCTTATTTTTAAAAGATTATTTATAAACGTTGTGTATGTTTTCTTACATACTAATAATATAAATTTTATTTCACAAATCTTTGTCCTCATTCTTCCTGTTATTTTTTGCAAGCTCTAGTTTATGTTGTTTATCCTTAAAGGGACCTAACAAATCTATTTGTTATAATGAAATCATATATGTAAGACAATAGTAAATGACTTTAAGATTAACATCTCCAATGTAATCTTATTATTTGTGTTTATATTATTTTCTCTTAGCTCTATCATTGCCTGATTATGATTAGCAGAGTAATTTCTTTATATATGTATATATATTTTTGTATTTGTGTATATATGTATATTTAAATGTTCATATCCATGTGTGTATTTATAAACTCTGCTATGAATTGATGCACCTTTACCAAATGATCTGAGTATTGATACAATGATATAATCCCTGTAAAGTGTTCATTTTATTTAAATAGTATTGACTATGTGTATGCTCTTTTTAAAAACAAAATAATGTCCCTTTAAGTGATGTTGATCACTATTGTAAATGAATGTATTTCCATTTGTAAGCAGTTTTTGTCCTTTATACAAGAACAAGGGACATATAGTTTTATTAATAAAACATTCTATTGTAATGTTGACAGCACCTGTATTTCATTTTCAAATCTATATTATTGTCAAAGTGTAACCAAATCAATCTCTGTGTGTAATACAAATAATGTAGATGATGAATATTAGTTAACTAATATGTTAACAAAATACATCTCCTCCCATATATGGCTATAGGTAGGCTGACCATAATTAAACTTGAATAAATGACACGTTTAATCAATACATGTATAACTATTGTTATTCAACAACAATCCAAAGATATCTTAAAACATCAATGGCATATGTATTTCTCATGGTGTATCTTTTAAATGTTAAAGATATACACCATAGCTATAGTTCAAGGGACAGTCAAGTCCGAAAAGATGATTCATAATTTGGTGACATTCCTAGATAGCAATCTACCACATACTAGTTCCTAAAAATATAAATACGTTTCTTAATGATATGCCAAGATGTCACTGAGTCCTTGTATTGTCTGCGGTTTTTCAGCGATCTCGGATGCGCCATGTTGCTTAAGACGTCACCTGCAGGCTGTCCAATGATTCCTTGTATTGACTGACGTTCTTACGTGATCAGAATATGCCTTTTATTGGATTGCGTTTTGACGCGATCAAGGATGCGCCTTTTTTTTTTGGGCGTTCTTACGTGATCAATATGTGCCTTTCATTGGATGGCGTTCTTACGTGATCAAGGAAGCGCCATGTTAAGACGGCACATGTAAAGTTAAAAAAAACGTGTGATTGGATTGCGTAGTCCCGCAATATTTGTGCACGTTAAAAACGTTTGTGACTGCATGCAATTTTAAAAAGCTTGCGAATATGTATTATTTGCATCATGTTACATTGTTGACCCGTAGCTGATAAAGACCAACACATTCTCTTTTGCTGGATGTCTGGTTGAATCAACGAACGAAAGCAAAATGTTTTCATGCATAGGATTATTTCTAGGCAAAGTGCAAATCTCTACAGTCCATGTTTAATATGTTTGTCCAACAATGTTCCTTTTCTTAAAAAATTAATGTTGTGTTTAATGTTGAACATATCTAATTAATAAATATGCGCTATTGTGTTTGAATAAAGTAATCAATATGCATTTATAATATGCTAAATATATGATGCCGACTTCTTCTAAATGTAATTTCGTTGTATATTTTATGAAAGGTTCATTAGACACTCACATTATAAATAAAAATATTTGATTTTGTCTCTAGTTAGATAGTCCATTGTTTAACCAATAGGTTTATTTTGTCTTGTGTTGTAAGAAAATAAGTAATTTTCTTACTCCTCGCAAAAGCCAATGAGTTTCATGTGAGTACCATCTCCAGCTTTGTCCAGTTTGTGTAAAGGTTCTTTTCATATGTTAATGATGGGGTATTGTGTTTTACGGTTGTAATGGTGGTTCATCTATATTTAAAATATAGCTAACCTATTTTATTTGCAAGTGTTTGAAGCTTTTTAATATTGCTATCAGTATATGTTAATCTTGTTGTTTGTAGTAGTGTCTATTACATACAGTTATGTAAAAAAATATAGGGATACTGTCCCTTGAATGCAAATGTTGTTTTTTTGTATCATGTATGAGATCCACATAGTTTAATCTTCAAATATATTTTTGTTAGCATATTTCACCCCCCCACTCCTAAAAGGACTTTAAACCATATTCATTGTTAAAATAAAAATAGTTACAATAAAATATTAACACCAATAATGTCTCTTAAAGAAAATAGACTTTATTTAACACCGTCAATATAAAAGTGTGATTTTCAAATATTTTTTTTGACAAAGGTACATGTAGATATAGCAACAAGCTTAAAATGTGTTAGCATATGTAATGTTGTTAAGGGACAGTTTCGAAAAAAAATATTTTTACATTATTCGAAAAGTCAATTCTGTAATAACAAGGATATCAAATGTTTCTCAACAATTGAACATTTGCTATCTAAATTTGCTATCTAAACCTATGAGGTTGGTGTGCTCATTTCTTAAATCTTGAAGAGTGCTTGTAATCATTATACAATTTGAGCACTAGAGGGCATTTGGATAGCATTTGTATATGTAAAATCTTGTGCTCATACAGCATATTATTGACCATGTATTTGATCATTGATATCTAAAATGGTTGTTATGTCAGAACAACAAATAAGTGGTCATTTTTCATAGTCATAGATACAAGGGTAAGCACATAAGTCACACATGTATTTCTCCATGTTTTGTTGTTTCAAACTTTATAATGCGTAATACAGTGTTTTCTTTGTAATCAATAATTTTCTGACTGTCCCTTTAAGCTGTGTTATTGCATTCAAACAGTAATATGCCATCATGGATAATTGTTATGGTAATTTAGTTAGCGATTCGGGAAACAGTTTGGACATCACATCACAGAAACCAATCAGATATCATGAACAAGGATAGGTATGTGATGATGTGGTTTTCACACACTTATAACCCACACTCTGCAAAGAATCTTCCTCCATGGACCCGGTCCCATAGAAGTCGATTATATACAGAGTGTGGTCCACAAGTGTATGAAAACCACATCATCACATACCTATCCATTACACAAAAAACAAAATTTAAGATGGAAAAAAAAAACTTACTTCCTCTTCCTTCCCCTCTTCCCACGGGGCTGAGGCTCTGGGAGAGGCAACTGCCGACTCCGAAGAGTCCTCCTTGGAGCTGTTGTGGGAGGAGTGGAAGGAAGAGTACTGGGACGACCAAGGTGAGGAGTACGATGGCTGAGGAGGAGGAGGAGAAGAGGCTGAGGAGGAGGAGGAAAGATGGCTGAGGAGGAGGAGGAGTAGATGGCTGAGGAGGAGGATGAGATGGGCCGGCAGGAGGAGATGGCCCAGCAGCAAGAGGCCCAGCAACAAGAGGCCCAGCAACAGGAGGTAGACCAGCATGCGCCTCCCGGAAAAATGTGAACATTTCCTGATGAAGATTGAACATTCTTGTTTGTCCTTCTTGTATTGTATTCAGTATACTGATTATTTCGTTTTGGCCTTGAATTATTTGATTCTGCCCATCAAGTATTCTGCGTCGTCCTTCTATGTTTTCTATCCGGGAGGTACGCATCTGGTCTATGTACTCCAGTAGAACCCGCACCTCCGCTATTTCTTCTTGTTGTGCCTGTTGAACCCGTGCACGGCGGGGTGCCCGTGCACGGCGGAGTGCGGGTCTTTGAGGGACCTCGGGTTCCGCGGCTTCAGCGGCATCCTCCCTGTGCTTCCGGGGCCTCTTGATCATCTCCCGTGCGCTGTTCGTCACGGGGGGCCTCTTCCCTCCGAAGTGGGAATTCCTCACCACCACTCTCATCCCGGGGAGATGCAGGAGGCTGTGCTGCCTCGTCCCCAGACTCTGTATATTAAAAAAAAAAATAAAAAAAGAAATGTATATATTAGCATATTTGCAAATAAAGGTTTAAATGACTTAGCTTACGATACAATTACAAATGCAGAATCATTAATCCACTTTGAAATCTAACAAACAATCAATACGATTTCCGCTTTTTCTAAACAGTGTTTGTGATATCTGGTCAATGTGAATGTTTTTGCGTTTGTTTTCAGTCTGTTTAAATGCACACCTAACCTATAGCCTAGATACTGATGTAACCGCTAAGTAATAGAATGCGTGTAAACAGCGTAATAGCATTAATCTGATCCTTAACACATGAAACCCAATGTTTTATCTTTCATGATTTATAAGCATTACATTTAGTATCAACTTTCGAATGTACTTTTGTTATCTAATTAGCTTCATTCTCTGGATATTCTTTGCTGAAAAGCATATCTAAATATGTTTATAAGATTCTGATTGTTAGCTGAATATAGCTGCCTCCTGTGATTGTTTCACCGTGTGCATGGCTATTTCTTCATTAAAATATATCTCAAGAATGAATCAAATTATGTAATATAAGTACATTTGAATGTTTTGTCAAATTGTATTCGCTACCTCAATCATGAAAGTAAATGTTTGCGTATAGTGTCCATTGAAATACATTCGTATGTGAAATTATTGTTAAATGAGCTTACCGTCAGATGAGAGTGGCAGGTTCCCGGTATCGATTCCTCCGATACCGACTACTTCCACCTCGGAGATGCTGGGCCGCAACATTTCCTCCCATCTGCAGTACTCCATTTCAAGGGCCAGGGCCGCCACCGGTCCCTGCGGCATGTCGGGCCTCCAGGCTTAACTTTTTTTTAAGTTCAAGTTTACAGTCCCGTGTCCGATGTTTGATGGAATCCATATCCCTGTTCCGGCAACCCACTGCATTGACTGCATTCCGAATCTCGTTCCAGAGCCTCCTCCTGTCAGTCGGGGTAGTCTTCTGGTGCTGCAGCATCCTATACCTGGCCATATAGGCCTCTACGAGGGCCTCCTTCTCCTCCATCGTAAACCTCGCCTCCCTAGTCGCCTTGGCCTTCCCCTGTGACGATGCCCTCTGTTTCCCGGACTGTGAAGCCCTACTCTGACCGCCACTGGGCCCAGCCACTTGGTCATCTTGAACCAAGTGGCTGGGTCCACCCACCGCTTCCACCCCCGCTTCCTGCCCCCCTTCCTGCCCCCCTTCCTGCCCTGTTCCTCTCCCCCTCCCTCTACTCCCCCCTCTACCTGTCCCCTGCCTGGCCTCCATCTCCTCCCTAAACTAAACCCCAAATAATAAAAAAAAAGTGAGTGTGATGAAATGAAAGGGGGGTCAAAATAAAGAACTAAAAAGACAAAAAAGGTGCTTAAAGTGTGAGGGATGTAAAAAAAAACAAAGAGGGTAAGGAGTATTTAAATAAACGAAAAGAATAAGACTAAAAGGAGGATATGTAAACTAAATGTAACTAGGGGATGGGTATGGGATGGGTATGGGGTATGGGATAAGAGTAAATGGGATGAAAGGGAATGGGACTACAAGGAATGGGGTATGGAGTGTAGTATGAGGGGGTAGGGGGTATGGAGTGTATGTAGTGTTATTGATAAGTGTATGTATGTATTGAATGTGTTTGCGTGTAAATGTGTTAAGTGTACAGATAAATCACTCGCTCGCTAACTAACACTACTTCTAATTCTCAATAACAAACACTCCCACTAACGCTCACTAACTACCACTAACTGACGCTCACACTAACAACTATCACTAATAACTCCCACTAACTCACTCACGCTCCCACTAACAGACTCTCTCCCACTCCCGCTACCTCCCACTAACTCACTCACTCTCTCACGCTAACACTACCAACTGACTATCTCACGCTAACACTACCAACTGACTCTCTCACGCTAACACTACCAACTGACTCTCTCACACTAACACTAACTCACTCTCAAAAAATCTCAAAATCTCTATTCTTAACTCTCCAAAGACCCACCAGCAACACAGTCAAAGAAGCCCTGCTTGTGTGGTGCTTATATACCCTGTGTAAATGTTTAATGATGTCCCAATTTCCATTGTAATTAGTGTTCAGGTGTGCTTTATTAGCAATTAATATTATTGCAATGTGTATTAGGTGTGTTAATTTGCGCATGCTCATTTTGAGTTGGTATTTGTGGAATGTGTAGAATGCGATGATGTCATAGTGGTCGTTTTCTCTAACATTGTCCAATAGTATTCTTTTTAAATGTGAATTTGCGATGGTGTGTTCTTCGTGAAGTGTTGTATATGTATGTTTTTCATAATATATATGATATTGAATGCGATTTTTTTTTTAGTGTATGTATATATTTTTAATCCTTGTTGTTATTGTGCGATTTTCCGCATCTTAAAGTATATGCGTATTCCACGTATAAATAGTATTAAAACTTCCCCCGCTTGTGAATGTGTAATGCTTGTGTGCTTTGTTGATTGATTGATGTTGTGACATTTGCGGCGTGTTATTGTTGTGCATGATGTGGTATGCGTCATATGACCGAGCTGTGCGTATTTCTCGCGAGATCGAGTGTTAGGTGAAAAAAGCTATTTTTTGCCTTTCCCATTGTTCTCTATGGGAGACTGTCTAACGCGGGCAGGATTACGCGTGTGACATACACGCGTTAGGAGCATCGTTAGATGGTCTTATATTAACTCTAAATACCGGAGTCAAACAATGCCGTGCGTTAGACATAAAACACGCGTGGCGTTAACAGCCCATCTACCGCCGAACTCTAAATCTAGCCGTAAGTATGATAAATTTGTATTCCACCTACACTTCCGGTTTCGCTAGTGTTTGTCGTGTTTACTTCCGGTTTTTCTAATGTTGGCTCATATCCTGTGGGTTAGTGATGCTATCATACTTCGATAGCTATCTATTTAGGTATTGACCTAACTCCCTTTGTATGTCATATGGCGACTACTTTATCTTTTAGCTAAAGCTGCCTTTACTTTCATTCTTTCTCTTTATTACCTCTGTTCGGCACATATTAATACTTCCGGTTAGCGCATATTAGCACTTCCGGTTTCGCTATGTCATAGCACTTCCGGTTTCTGTTGTTTTCCGGTATCGTGATTGTCTAATACTTCCGGTTTCGATAGGTTACACTACCACACAGAGACTAGTGTGAGAATAAATCTAAGCTGCCTATTAATAAGTGCTGGATATATGGCGGTATGTTTGGGTACATGAGTGAATATTGTGATGTAACCAAATCCAAGTACCTATGGTATAGTTTGTGTTACCATACTCAGACTCGAGTAAATTAGTAAAACAATTTTAAATTATTTAAAATAATTTAAAATAAAATAATATGGGGGGGCGGAGCTAGCCGCAAAATGGAGAGGACACACTTTTGCTAAGCTCCGTGGGCACAAATTAATATTTCCTACTAAATTAATATTTCCATAGTCAATCTTGCCTCTAAATATCTTTGTATACTCCTCATCATGATAGGAGTTTAGAGGCTTATTGTTTCTCACTGAATCCAGCTGACTTTTCTGCCAGAGTTCAGGCCGACCAGCTAATCCACATGGCGCATTACGGTTCAGCCTAGACATGTAAGAGGCCCTCACCATATCCGGGCATACCTCTGCACTAACTGGAAGCCTATTCATATAATACGGTGTTGGTCTTTGCCTTTACAACTCACGAAAGCTGCCTAACTTGATCTCTGGAGCGCACAAGTATAAGAATGGTGCAGCTCATGGAGGAAGAACTGGCCTCAGCTATATGCAAGCTTCTTATCGATCTAGACCGGAAGATGCACAGCCACTTTAGCAATCTCTCACGAATAGTTATGGGGGAAGATGTGGAGGACCCTGAGCTACACACGGAAGGTATTAACTATGATGTGCCGAAAGATTTGCAGGCTGCAGTCAACTCACCTGAGATGGAGTACTCGCCGACAATAACACGGCCTGCAGGCATACAGGCAGCATTGCTGACAAGTAGCTACAGTACCCTGGAAGGTCCTTTGTTCCAGATGGCTCTGTCGGGAGATGTTGTCGACCCCTCAGTGATCCGACACCATCACATGTCAGACGTACTGACTACCGGAGTGGAGCTAATGAGAGTCTTGGATGTAAATACTAACACTTTGACCTATCCGTTTAGCCCCTTGTTCAACTTACAGCTGTTGGAGCCGGAGGTCTCAGGATTTACGGTCCTTGGAACCCTCTGCACCAAATACAGGCTCACTATTAATCGGCTAAGAGTGTTTGTGACCCAGCCTACTCTGATGACCCCTGCAATGGAAACTTTGGCTGATTCAGCTTTATCTCTACCAATATGGTTTGAATATATTTCTAATGCAAGACTGGGAATAGGTTAAACTCTATCACACAATATATCTCTGCAGTTACCCTGTTCTGCAGCCGATACAGCCAGTCTCTTTATATGTTATTATACACATGCTGATCTTTTATGGGGAACTACTTTGCACTTATATTTCTGTAAGACATTTCATAAGATAATGTACTCAACCTATGTCCAAGAGTTCACTTATATGATGACTGTAAGTCTGCATCTGTATATGGCACACTTAGTGGTCACATTTGAATTGAATTAGCTTTTCCTACTAGTTTCCATGAGGTCCTAATTCTCCTCAGGTTACATATCACGTTTCATTTATCTCCACCCAAAGCTGCATGACAAATTCCCTAGGCGTGTCTTATATAGCCATACCCTGGGTAGTTTTATAACACTAACAAGAGGTAGGATTGTACTTATATGCTAACTTGAGGATTGGTGCCTTTATCCTGTTCATAACTGGCTAACAGCTGATTGCTGCCTTGTAAACTTGTCCTTGGTGTTTCAGTTCACAACTAATTCAGGCCCTATTTAAGATCTATGGATTGTGTTTATATTCAAATCAGTATTTCACTTAATTCATGACTACTCTAGGATACATGAACATACTCTAAGCACTCCACCCTGCCTTTATCCTAGGACATATTTCACTGCTAGTATATCTCCAGTCACAGAGCAATAGTCCCTTACCTATGATACAGTCCTATTGTGCTGGACACTCGGCCACAAGCAATTCCAGAGTCGACATAGAAGTAACATATGCCACTGATTCATGCTTGGTCTGATCTGGGGAACTCCTATGTCGGTCCCGGCTGTTTCTTAATACTTGTATATACTGGACATAGTTCAAATGTAAGAGACAATATATTTCAGCAGCTATATTGCTCCACAACAGTCTTAGCCAGACTCTTTACCTATCTGTTTATATACAAATATTGATTTTTAGTTCATAACTGTCTTGCACCTGTACCTTAGCAACTCGCTTTGATATGCTGATTGAACTTGCAAGGCTTATCTTTTGCTAAACATATCATTTATAACATTATAATACTGAGGGATAGTGTTTTTGTTGTATTTCTCTTTCTTGTTCCTCCATATATCCACCAGATACTTAGTGCAAAGTTATATTTTTAAATATCGTATCTACAGTATTTTGTTAGATGTATGACATTATTTGTTTTACTTGCAGCAAGGCGCAGATAAAATTGTGATAGCAGCATAGGCAATTTTGTTTTTTATTGTGGTTTTCTCATGTATCTTTAGTTTCAAATGTGTTTAAAATGTTTAACATATATGCTAAGCTAGTTAGGATGCCTGGACATATGTTTTATGTAATATTGATAACCTATATCTAGATCTTTTCTAAGAACTCCCTAGCTACATAGATGCAATTCTGGTTTATACTTTCAAATCATTCTAAGTTAGAAAGTTCACTATAGACACACTAATTGTATGTCAGGATGTTACAGTGTATTGGATAATGTATGTTCACATAGAGGGGTTCTGTATGCTAATCTAAGCTTGTTCTGCTGGTTGCGGCCGGGCCAGTGGAGTTGGCATTATACATAAAAAACACAGAAGGGACTCCTCTCTTCCCTTTCCCGCCGGTACTTATTGCCTGCGGGTCATATCCCTACTCCCTTTTCCCTTGTCGCCGGTAGATGGCATCTCCCCAGGAGAGGAGTTCCCCTAGAAGCCCTTTATATCTCGTTCTATACCATGTATCATATTATTTATCTTATATCTCATATTACATACATCCTGATACTCTGCTATGAGAATAATTGTTCCAGAATGTAATCTGATCCATATTATACATAAAAGCCCAGGGTCTCCGGGCAGGTTTCTACTTAAGCATATGTATAGAGTTCAGCTATAATGATGACAGCCTGGAAAGTTTGTAAACTTCAATAGAATCTATAGCTCCGTCCCCCCCCCCTTCATAGCTATTGTCCACTCTTATTTTAGGTGGACAAATAAGCGGTATTAACCCGCCACAGATATCACCTTGTCATAAGTTGCTCTTAGTCTTCTGTCTATCAAGAAAATGAGGCACTTTGCCCCCCGTTCACGTATATCTAATAGGAGCAACTTGTTATGACTCCCTATAATTTGTCAATCTTCAAATAATAAATACACCTATTTTATAATTAATATACCATTCTATAGGAAGTATAATTTTCTCGGGATGTTTAAATTCTATCATTTTATTATGTATCTACATAGGAAACAAAAGGAAAAAAGAGGTAATGCTTGATTTTATGTATTTGATTTCGTATATGCATACAGTGTTTTCTATTTTTTTTTGTGTTCGATTGGTGAGATACATATATAATACTTGAATTAAGATCTCTTTATTCTCTTATATGTAAAGGTTTCAGTATCCAATGGATAAACAATGTTTTGTATGCAAAAATTACCAAAGTAATGCAAAATGTACATTGTATTCATGTTCTTTCTTTTTCTTGTATTGCCTCAATAAAAAACTTTGATTATAAAAAAAATAAAAAAATAAAAATAATATAAGATAATTAAAATATTAAAATAATCTAAATAATCCAAAATACAGTTCACCAAAAATACAATAAAAATACAATCGGGTTACATGGAATAATATAAAATAAAATGAAATCAGGATAACACTGATACTAATAGAATGCCATATGGAACTGGCTATACAATGAATACCTCCTAAAATCAGAGTGACAGTAGTACAAATAACTGCTCAAGCTCATATTTCAACAGAATGCCAAATCAAAAATGGTTTCAAATTGCTTAAAATATGTTCAAACTTCTTAAAATACCCCAAACTTTTCTAAAAGCTTTTAGAATATTTTTAAAATACAAAATCCCAGAATTATTATAATCCTCATTGTATTAGTATTTAAAATTAATATTATAATTAAAACTTTAAACATAACATGATTGTAAAACCAGATAGGACCATATAATGTAGACACTAGATGGGGCCAATGTGTGGGATGCTTCAATAATGGGAGAGGACTGGGAAGACAGTGGAGGTCTCTTTTCTATTACGCACATAGGTAAGTAAACCCGTCTTATAGAAGGGAATCCATGCTATCAGTATACCTACACTTGTCAGGTGGAAAAGACCTGATAGGATCTATGTTTCTGGGTGAGGTGGATAGAAGTGAGCTGTGATTTGATGGAGCATAGGTGACTCTATTAATCAATGATTAAACTCTATTTTGTGAGGCTGAATAAGTGCGAGAGGTCTTCCCTATTATTCAGACCCTTTGGGTACAAACTGTTCAGTGAGAAAATCCATTTGGACTCGTGTAAGAGTAATTTTTGTTCGTGGTTACCCCCTCTCCAATTTTTTCTCACTATTTCTATTCCACAGAATTTCATATCTCTGATGTTTCCTCCATGTTTTATTGTAAAGTGTTTGTATAGTGCTGTATCTATTCTTTTTTTCTCTATACATAGTATGCATAGTATGTGCTCCCTCATTCTGTCTTTCAATTGTCTGGAAGTTTGTCCTACATATTGTAATTTGCATGGACATTCAATAAGATATATGACATTATGGTCTCCACATCTTATTAGATCGTTGATCATAAATTTTTCCTTCATATGTGCAGATGAGAATGAGGTTGTTTTCCAGCCATTTCTGCACGCTTTACAATTCGGGCACGGGAAAAAACCTTTTATCTTCTTGTTATATTGACCTACCACTGCACCCATTTTCTGTTTAGGAACACTCGGTGCCAGTCTGTTCTTTAAATTGTTTGTTTTCCTGTAAATAAATTTCGGGTGTGGCATTAGTAATTCTCCCAAGACATCATCGTCTTTTAAAAGTGGCCAGTGCTTTCTGTAGATCTTCTCTATGATGTGTTTGTTTTCACAGTATTCTGTGATAAGCGGGACATCTATACTGTCTTCGGATGTCACTGTCCTCTCTCTGGTTTTATATTTTAGGAGGGTTTTTCTATCAATGGCTTTGACTTCTTTGATTTTTTCTTCCAGTAATGTCTCTTTATATCCTCTGTCGATAAATCTTTGTTTTAGTACCTGGGTTTGTTCTTCCCACTTTGTCGGATCCGAGCAGTTCTTTTTAAGCCTCAAGAGTTGTCCCTTGGGGATGTTTTCCTTCCAAGCTTTGTGGTGGCAGCTTTCGTTATGAATGTAATTGTTACAGTCAACCTCCTTGAAGAAGGTCGAAGTAACAAATTGACCATTCTCTATATCTATTTTGAGATCCAGGAAGTGTATAGACTTTCTATTGCATTCATAGGTGAATTTCAGATTTTTTGTATTCATATTCATAACTTCTATGGTGTAATGCAAATCCTCCATAGAACCCTTCCAGATGAGAAAAATGTCATCAATGTATCTTACGTAGAGGACCAGGTCCGCGCTCGCTGGGCATGGTTCCCAGAAGATTTGCTCCCACTGGCCCATGTAGAGATTAGCATAGCTTGGCGCGAACCTGGTCCCCATCGCTGTTCCACATTGTTGATGATAAAACTTCTTGTCATGATTAAAATAGTTGTGGGTTAAAATATAATAAATACTGTCTAAAACAAAAGTGCATTGTGCTTCAGGGATACATGAATCTTTAGAGAGAAAGAACTTTACAGCTTCGATGCCTCCTTCATGTGGTATACTCGTATATAGCGAAACTACATCGCAGGTTGCCATAATAAACGATTCTTCCCATTTCAGATTTTCCAGTATTGTCAGATAGAAAAACCCTCCTAAAATATAAAACCAGAGAGAGGACAGTGACATCCGAAGACAGTATAGATGTCCCGCTTATCACAGAATACTGTGAAAACAAACACATCATAGAGAAGATCTACAGAAAGCACTGGCCACTTTTAAAAGACGATGATGTCTTGGGAGAATTACTAATGCCACACCCGAAATTTATTTACAGGAAAACAAACAATTTAAAGAACAGACTGGCACCGAGTGTTCCTAAACAGAAAATGGGTGCAGTGGTAGGTCAATATAACAAGAAGATAAAAGGTTTTTTCCCGTGCCCGAATTGTAAAGCGTGCAGAAATGGCTGGAAAACAACCTCATTCTCATCTGCACATATGAAGGAAAAATTTATGATCAACGATCTAATAAGATGTGGAGACCATAATGTCATATATCTTATTGAATGTCCATGCAAATTACAATATGTAGGACAAACTTCCAGACAATTGAAAGACAGAATGAGGGAGCACATACTATGTATAGAGAAAAAAAGAATAGATACAGCACTATACAAACACTTTACAATAAAACATGGAGGAAACATCAGAGATATGAAATTCTGTGGAATAGAAATAGTGAGAAAAAATTGGAGAGGGGGGTAACCACGAACAAAAATTACTCTTACACGAGTCCAAATGGATTTTCTCACTGAACAGTTTGTACCCAAAGGGTCTGAATAATAGGGAAGACCTCTCGCACTTATTCAGCCTCACAAAATAGAGTTTAATCATTGATTAATAGAGTCACCTATGCTCCATCAAATCACAGCTCACTTCTATCCACCTCACCCAGAAACATAGATCCTATCAGGTCTTTTCCACCTGACAAGTGTAGGTATACTGATAGCATGGATTCCCTTCTATAAGACGGGTTTACTTACCTATGTGCGTAATAGAAAAGAGACCTCCACTGTCTTCCCAGTCCTCTCCCATTATTGAAGCATCCCACACATTGGCCCCATCTAGTGTCTACATTATATGGTCCTATCTGGTTTTACAATCATGTTATGTTTAAAGTTTTAATTATAATATTAATTTTAAATACTAATACAATGAGGATTATAATAATTCTGGGATTTTGTATTTTAAAAATATTCTAAAAGCTTTTAGAAAAGTTTGGGGTATTTTAAGAAGTTTGAACATATTTTAAGCAATTTGAAACCATTTTTGATTTGGCATTCTGTTGAAATATGAGCTTGAGCAGTTATTTGTACTACTGTCACTCTGATTTTAGGAGGTATTCATTGTATAGCCAGTTCCATATGGCATTCTATTAGTATCAGTGTTATCCTGATTTCATTTTATTTTATCTTATTCCATGTAACCCGATTGTATTTTTATTGTATTTTTGGTGAACTGTATTTTGGATTATTTAGATTATTTTAATATTTTAATTATCTTATATTATTTTATTTTAAATTATTTTAAATAATTTAAAATTGTTTTACTAATTTACTCGAGTCTGAGTATGGTAACACAAACTATACCATAGGTACTTGGATTTGGTTACATCACAATATTCACTCATGTATCCAAACATACCGCCATATATCCAGCACTTATTAATAGGCAGCTTAGATTTATTCTCACACTAGTCTCTGTGTGGTAGTGTAACCTATCGAAACCGGAAGTATTAGACAATCACGATACCGGAAAACAACAGAAACCGGAAGTGCTATGACATAGCGAAACCGGAAGTGCTAATATGCGCTAACCGGAAGTATTAATATGTGCCGAACAGAGGTAATAAAGAGAAAGAATGAAAGTAAAGGCAGCTTTAGCTAAAAGATAAAGTAGTCGCCATATGACATACAAAGGGAGTTAGGTCAATACCTAAATAGATAGCTATCGAAGTATGATAGCATCACTAACCCACAGGATATGAGCCAACATTAGAAAAACCGGAAGTAAACACGACAAACACTAGCGAAACCGGAAGTGTAGGTGGAATACAAATTTATCATACTTAGGATGCCAACTAAGGGCACATAGACAAAGCAAATAGCCCAAATTGAAATGGCCCCAAGAACACAATAATAGTTAAGACTCATAAATTAATATTTTGATTTTTTAAGAGTACATTTTAAAACTAAACTTTTGCCCATACCCACAATGCACCTAACAGGAAGGGGGCGTGGCCTACTAGCTTTTTGGCGCCCAAACATTAGCAACAGCTCCTATAAATTCTCTCAGCTTACTCACAATGTTAGTCTTGATAAAGGCCAGGAGTACATGGCCGAAACGCGTCGACTGATTTGAGTAAGCATAATACTGATATACCCACTTAACAGTTTGTATATATTATAGTATTGTTAGTTTTCTTTACAGGTTTTTGCACAATGTTATTTGGTTTTTGATTGGATCATACTGAGCTACAACTTCATTGCACAGAAATCACTATATCACATTGGACACTTTTTTAATCACCTTGAATACTCACTTTTTGCCACATAAACTGGAGGATTCTCACATTTTTTGCAAGGTTACACATTTTTTCTACATTTTTCTACATTTTTTTCTACATTTTTTCTACATTTTTTTCCCCTTTTTTTCACATTAAGTGATCACACATTTTTGGATTTTCCATTTTCTCACCATTTCAGGCACAGGACACACACTGCTTTGGAATTATTTCAGAATTGGTCACGGACAGAGACACTCATTTTTTTTTGCCATATTGTGATTTAATTGGACAAATATAACCATAAGAACATTTACCACCATCTGGACTGTTTCTAAATAAACTACTCCAATTAGGACACGTGGCCTAATTAGGATACTTGGTCTATAAGATCAATTATTGCAAAAAGGTTTTTATTGTGCATTCCCATTTTTTGCATTTATTTTATTGTAACATGGATCCATGATTTTATATGATTGTTATTTTTATTTCTATTTTTAGGATTGTGTATGTTTTTAAGTAGATCTGAGATATTTTAACATTTTTGTGTGGATTAAACATTGATATACATTCTTAAAGTTTACAACTAATTTATAGTTATTATACTATTTGTACATCGATTCCACCAACGTCAACAAGAGAACCTACATTGTGGACACCGCTCTATCAGTCTAACAGGTGTCCCCATTCCCTACCTCAGCCTTTTTTGGCGCTCACCTCCACCCCCATCTATCCATGGATTCTGTCAGTGTTTTGATCTGTTCACCATCAACATTGCGTGCAGCAGCAACCACAGCCTCCCAGACACTGTTCAGAGAGGTGTACTGTTTTCCCTCCTTGTAAATCTCACATTTGATGATGGACCACAGGTTCTCATTGGGGTTCAGATCAGGTGAACAAGGAGGCCATGTCATTAGATTTTCTTCTTTTATACCCTTTCTTGCCAGCCACGCTGTGGAGTACTTGGACGCATGTGATGGAGCATTGTCCTGCATGAAAATCATGTTTTTCTTGAAGGATGCAGACTTCTTCCTGTACCACTGCTTGAAGAAGGTGTCTTCCAGAAACTGGCAGTAGGACTGGGAGTTGAGCTTGACTCCATCCTCAACCCGAAAAGGCCCCACAAGCTCATCTTTGATGATACCAGCCCAAACCAGTACTCCACCTCCACCTTGCTGGCGTCTGAGTCGGACTGGAGCTCTCTGCCCTTTACCAATCCAGCCACGGGCCCATCCATCTGGCCCATCAAGACTCACTCTCATTTCATCAGTCCATAAAACCTTAGAAAAATCAGTCTTGAGATATTTCTTGGCCCAGTCTTCATGTTTCAGCTTGTGTGTCTTGTTCAGTGGTGGTCGTCTTTCAGCCTTTCTTACCTTGGCCATGTCTCTGAGTATTGCACACCTTGTGCTTTTGGGCACTCCAGTGATGTTGCAGCTCTGAAATATGGCCAAACTGGTGGCAAGTGGCATCTTGGCAGCTGCACGCTTGAATTTTCTCAGTTCATGGGCAGTTATTTTGCGCCTTGGTTTTTCCACACGCTTCTTGCGACCCTGTTGACTATTTTGAATGAAACGCTTGATTGTTCGATGATCACGCTTCAGAAGCTTTGCAATTTTAAGAGTGTTGCATCCCTCTGCAATATATCTCACTATTTTTTACTTTTCTGAGCCTGTCAAGTCCTTCTTTTGACCCATTTTGCCAAAGGAAAGGAAGTTGCCTAATAATTATGCACACCTGATATAGGGTGTTGATGTCATTAGACCACACCCCTTCTCATTACAGAGATGCACATCACCTAATATGCTTAATTGGTAGTAGGCTTTCGAGCCTATACAGCTTGGAGTAAGACAACATGCATAAAGAGGATGATGTGGTCAAAATACTCATTTGCCTAATAATTCTGCACTCCCTGTATGTGTGTGCGTGTATGTGTGTGTATGTGTGTGTGTGTATGTGTGTGTATATGTGTGTGTATATGTGTGTGTGTATGTGTGTGTATGTGTGTGTGTGTGTGTATGCGCATGTATGTATGTGTGTGTATATATGTGTGTGTGTATGTGTGTGTGTGTGTGTATGTGTGTGTATGTATGTGTGTGTGTGTGTGTGTGTATGTATGTGTGTGTGTATGTGTGTGTGTGTGTATGTATGTGTGTATGTATGTATGTGTGTGTGTGTGTATGTATGTGTGTGTGTGTGTATGTATGTATGTGTGTGTGTGTGTGTGTGTATGTATGTGTGTGTGTGTGTATGTATGTATGTGTGTGTATGTGTATGTGTGTGTGTGTGTAAATGGATGCTTGTAAATTATGTTTTGCTATTAATAAAGATTTGCATAAAGTTTTTTTTCGTCTTCTCTGTTCGTGTACCCCTTGGACTTTGATGACAATTTGGAGAGGTGGTTGGAGAAAATCAACAGAGAAGAAAGCTGTTTTCATCTATTGCTAATTAATTACCTTTTTTATTTTGGTGTTTGTTTTAGACTATCAAGTGTGTTAGATATGCAACACTCGATGTTCTAAAACAAACACAAAAATAAAAAAGGATAATGTAAATACAGAACATTTGCATAATCAACAAATGCGTCATAAAAAGACAATGCAATAGCACTTAGTCTGAACTTCAAGTAGTAGATTATTTTTTGACAAATTTCAAAGTTATGTCTATTTCCACTCCCCCTGTATCATGTGACAGCCATCAGTCAGTCACAGATGCATACACGTATATTTGTAAATTCTTGCACATACTCAGAAGGAGCTGGAGACTCAAAACGTGTAAATATAAAAAGACTGCGCACATGTTGTTAAAGGGACATAATACTCATATGCTAAATCACTTGAAACTGATGCAGTATAACTGTAAAAAGCTGACAGGAAAATATCACCTGAGCATCTCTATGTAAAAAAGGAAGATATTTTACCTCACAATCTCCTCAGCTCAGCAGAGTAAGTTCTGTGTAAAAAGTTATACTTCAGCTGCTCCCAGCTGCAGGGGGGAAAAAATGAAGAAATGAACTGCAGCCAATCAGCATCAGCAGTGCTGAGGTCATTAACTCTTTTACTGTGATCTCATGAGATTTGACTTAACTCTCATGAGATTTCATTGTAAACTTCCTTACACTGAATAGGGAAATAAGAGTGCACGAGGCTCAATCCTTCAGCTGTCCCGGGACAGACATACTGATTAGCTGCTTAGAAGTCCTTTACAATGGGATGTGGCTACTGAGAAACTTTTGAGGTAAAATTTCTTCCTTTTTTACATAGAGATGTTCAGGTGATATTTTCTAGTCAGCTTTTTACAGCTATGCTGCATCACTTTCAAGTGTATAAACATTTGGGTATTATGGCCCTTTAATGGAAATAAATTGGAAAGTTGTTAAAAATTGAATGCTCTATCTGAATCATGACAGTTTAATTTTGACTTGAGTGTCCCTCAGACATAAAAGACATAAAACCCCAAAAATGTATTTCATGATTCAGAAAGAGCATGCAATATCAAACAACTTTCCAATGTACTTCTAATTTGCTGTATTCTCTTTGTATACTTTGTTGAAAAGAATAACTAGGTAGGCTCAGGAGCAGCAATGCACTACTGGGAGCTAGTTGCTGACTGGTGACTGCACATATATGCCTCCTGTCATTGGCTCACCCGATGTGTTCAGCTAGCAACCACTAGTGCATTGCTGCTACTTGAACAAAGGATACTAAAAAGAATTAAGCAAATTAGATGACAGAAGTAAACTGAAAAATTGTTTAAAATCATTTGCACTATCTTAAGCATGAAAGAAACAATTTGGGTTTTATGCCCGTTTAAGTGTAATCTGTGCCCTGAAACAAGCAGTTGAGATAATGTATTGTTAAAACAATATCTGTAATGCATATACTGAATTAAAAAGCTGGATCTCAGCATGCTGCAAGTGCCAGTGACGCAACATCACTTTAACTCCCATCATGCACAAGAGGAGGATGCACATGGCCTGTGAAAATTAAATTAAGTGGTAAAAACTTAAAGGGACAATGAACCAAATTTTTTTCTTTCGTGATTCAGATACAGCATGCAATTTTAAGAAACTTTCTAATTTACTCCGATTATCAATTTTTATTCATTCTCTTGGTATCTTTATTTGAAAAAACATGAATGTAAGCTTACAAGCCAGCCCTTTTTATGGTTTAGCACCCTAGATAGCGCTTGCTGATTGGTGGGTACATTTAGCCACCAATCGGCAAGCTGTACCCAGGTTCTGAGCCAAAGATGGGCCGGCTCTTAAGCTTACATTCCTGCTTTTTCAAATACTTTAATTTATTCATATTATTAATTTTTATTAATTCTCTTGCTATCTTTATTTGAAAAGCAATAATTTAAGTTTAGAAGCCGGCCCATTTTTAGTTCACAACCTGGGTTGTCCTTGCGGATTGGACAGCACCAATGAACAAGTGCTGCCCAGCGTCTGAACCAAAAATTGTCTGTCTCCTTAGCTTAGATGCCTATAGGGTGCCGTGGTGACTGTAGTGTATAAAGAAAAAAAATTTCAACTTGATTTGGAAAACCAGGGCGGGCCGTGGACCGGACACACCGTTGGAGAAAGTAATTTATCAGGTAAGCATAAATTCTGTTTTCTCCAACATTGGTGTGTCCGGTCCACGGCGTCATCCATTACTTGTGGGAACCAATACCAAAGCTTTAGGACACGGATGAAGGGAGGAAGCAAATCAGGTTACCTAAATGGAAGGCACCATGGCTTGCAAAACCTTTCTCCCAATAGCCTCCGAAGAATCTTAAGTATCAAATTTGTAGAATTTGGCAAAAGTGTGCAGAGAAGACCAAGTCGCTGCCTTACATATCTGATCAACAGAAGCCTCGTTCTTGTAGGCCCATGTGGAAGCCACAGTCCTGGTAGAGTGAGCTGTGATTCGGTCAGGAGGCTGCCGTCCGGCAGTCTCATAAGCCAATCGGATAATGCTTTTCAGCCAGAAAGAGAGAGAGGTAGCAGTAGCTTTATGACCTCTCCTCTTACCAGAGTAAACGACAAACAAAGATGAGGTTCGTCTAAAATCTTTTGTTGCTTCTAAATAGAACTTTAAAGCACGAACAACATCTAAATTGTGTAATAAACGTTCCTTCTTTGAAACTGGATTCGGACACAGAGAAGGAACAACTATTTCCTGGTTAATATTCTTGTTGGAAACAACTTTTGGAAGAAAACCAGGCTTAGTACGCAAAACAACCTTATCTGAATGGAAAACCAGATAGGGTGGATTACACTGCAAAGCAGATAATTCAGAAACTCTTCTAGCAGAAGAAATAGCAACCAAAAACAGAACTTTCCAAGATAATAACTTAATATATATGGAATGTAAAGGTTCAAACGGAACCCCTTGAAGAACTGAAAGAACTAAATTTAGACTCCAAGGAGGAGTCATGGGTCTGTAAACAGGCTTGATTCTAACCAAAGCCTGAACAAAAGCTTGTACATCTGGCACAGCTGCCAATCGTTTGTGTAACAAGACAGATAAAGCAGAAATCTGTCCTTTTAGAGAACTAGCTGACAAACCTTTATCCAAACCTTCTTGGAGAAAGGAGAGAATCTTTGGAATTTTAATCTTACTCCTGGATTCACACCAACAGATATATTTTTTCCATATTTTATGGTAAATCCTTCTAGTCACAGGTTTTCTGGCTTGGACCAGAGTATCTATCACAGAATTTGAAAACCCACGCTTGGATAAAATCAAGCGTTCAATTTCCAAGCAGTCAGCTGCAGAGAAACTAGATTTGGATGTTCGAATGGACCTTGTACTAGAAGATCCTGTCTCAAAGGTAGCTTCCATGGTGGAGCCGATGACATATTCACCAGGTCTGCATACCAAGTCCTGCGTGGCCACGCAGGAGCTATCAGAATCACTGAGGCCTTCTCCTGTTTGATCCTGGCTATGAGCCTGGGAAGGAGAGGAAACGGTGGAAACACATACGCTAGGTTGAATGACCAAGGCGCCACTAATGCATCCATTAGAATCACCTTGGGATCCCTGGATCTGGACCCGTAACGAGGAATCTTGAAGTTCTGATGGGACGCCATTAGATCCATGTCTGGAATGCCCCATAATTGGGTTAACTGAGCAAAGACCTCCGGGTGGAGTTCCCACTCCCCCGGATGGAAAGTCTGACGACTCAAATAGTCCGCCTCCCAGTTGTCTACTCCTGGGATGTGAATAGCAGATAGATGGCAGGAGTGATTCTCTGCCCATTGGATGATCTTGGTTACTTCCTTCATCGCTAGGGAACTCTTTGTTCCCCCCTGATGATTGATGTACGCAACAGTCGTTATGTTGTCCGACTGAAATCTTATGAACCTGGCTTCCGCTAGCTGAGAACAAGCCAGGAGCGCATTGAATATTGCTCTTAGTTCCAAAATGTTTATCGGGAGAAGCGACTCTTCCCGAGACCATAGACCCTGAGCTTTCAGGGAGTCCCAGACCGCGCCCCAGCCTAAGAGACTGGCGTCGGTTGTGACAATGACCCACTCTGGTCTGCGGAAACTCATTCCCTGAGACAGGAGATCCTGGGTCAAAAGGAACCACGTCCATTGCTGCGACCATTAGTCCTATTACTTCCATGCACTGAGCTATGGAGGGTTGAGGAATAGAATGAAGAACTCGACAAGCGTTTAGAAGCTTTAACTTTCTGACTTCTGTCAGGAAGATATTCATTTCCACAGAATCTATTATTGTTCCCAGAAAAGGAACCCTTGTGGACGGTGACAGTGAACTCTTTTCTATGTTCACCTTCCACCCGTGAGATCTGAGAAAAGCCAACACAATGTCCGTGTGGGCCCTTGCTTTGGAAAGAGACGACGCTTGGATTAGGATGTCGTCTAGATAAGGTGCTACAGCGATGCCCCTCGGCCTTAGGACCGCTAGAAGGGACCCTAGCACCTTTGTGAAAATTCTGGGAGCGGTGGCTAAACCGAATGGAAGAGCCACGAACTGGTAATGTTTGTCCAGAAAAGCGAACCTCAGGAACTGATGATGAGTTTTGTGGATTGGGACATGCAGATATGCATCCTTTAGATCCACGGTAGTCAAATATTGACCCTGCTGGATTGTCGGCAAGATTGTCCGAATGGTTTCCATTTTGAAGGATGGAACTCTGAGGAACTTGTTTAATATCTTTAAATCCAGAATTGGCCTGAAAGTTCCCTCTTTTTTGGGAACCACAAACAGGTTTGAGTAAAAACCTAGACCTTGTTCCCCGGAGGGGACTGGGTTTATCACTCCCATCTTTGATAGGTCTCTTACACAATGTAAGAATGCCTGTTTCTTTATCTGGTCTGAAGATAAGCGAGACAGGTGGAATCTTCCCTTTGGAGGAAGTCCCTTGAAGTCTAGTAGGTATCCCTTGGAGACTATCTCTAGTGCCCAGGGATCCGGAACATCTCTTGCCCAAGCCTGAGCGAAGAGAGATAGTCTGCCCCCTACCAGATCCGGTCCCGGATCGGGGGCTACCCCTTCATGTTGTCTTGGTAGCAGCAGCAGGTTTCTTGGTCTGTTTACCCTTATTCCAGCCTTGCATGGGCTTCCAAGCGGGTTTGGGCTGGGCTGCGTTACCTTCTTGTCTAGCGGCAGTGGAGTTATTAGCCGGTCCGTTCCTGAAATTGCGAAAGGAACGAAAATTAGACTTGTTCTTAGCCTTAAAAGGCCTATCCTGTGGGAGGGCATGGCCCTTACCCCCAGTGATGTCTGAAATAATTTCCTTCAATTCCGGCCCAAAAAGGGTCTTACCCTTGAAAGGAATATTAAGTAACTTAGTCTTGGACGACACATCTGCCGACCAGGATTTTAGCCAAAGCGCCCTCCGCGCTACTATAGCAAAACCTGAGTTTTTCGCCGCCAATTTCGTTATTTGAAAAGCGGCATCCAATATAAAGGAATTAGCTAACTTTAATGCGTGAATTCTGTCCATGACTTCTTCATAGGAAGTCTCTTTCTGGAGCGACCTTTCTAGTTCCTCGAACCAAAAGGACGCCGCTGAAGTGACAGTAATAACACACGTAGCTGGTTGAAGGATGAACCCTTGCTGAACAAAAATCTTTTTAAGCAATCCTTCCAATTTTTTATCCATAGGATCTTTGAAAGCGCAGCTGTCCTCTATAGGAATAGTTGTGCGTTTCGCTAGTGTTGAAACAGCTCCCTCAACCTTCGGGACCGTCTGCCATGCGTCCCTTCTAGGGTCTATTATGGGAAACATTTTCTTAAATATAGGAGGTGGGGCAAAGGGTACACCTGGCTTCTCCCACTCCTTATCCACTATGCTCGCTACCCTCTTGGGTATTGGAAAAGCATCATCGTGCACTGGGACCTCTAAAAATTTGTCCAATTTGCATAACTTCTCTGGTACTACCATAGAATCACAGTCATCCAGAGTAGTTAATACCTCCTTAAGCAAAGCGCGGAGATGTTCTAGCTTAAACTTAAATGCTACTATATCAGGTTCTGCCTGATGAGAAAATTTTCCTGAGTCTGAAATTTCACCCTCAGACAGCCCTTCCCTCACAGCCAATTCTGATTGATGTGAGGGTAAAATAGATAAAGCATCGTCAGCGTCTGATTGTTCATCCTTTTTATCTGTATTTAAAACTGAACAATCACGCTTTCTCTGAAATGCTGGCAGTTTGGATAAAAGATTTGCTATAGAATTATCCACTACTGCTGTCAATTGTTGCATAGAAATAAGCACTGGCGCGCTAGGTGTCGCCTGCGCGGGCAAAGCTGGTGTAGACACAGAAGGAGAGGATGTAGAACTATCCCCACTACCTTCATTAGATAAATCATCTTGGGCAACATTATGAAATGTAACAGAGCTGTCCTTATTTTGTTTGGACGCTATGGCACAATCATCACAAACACTTGAAGGGGGAACCACATTTGTCTCTACACACACAGAACATAGGTTATCTGATGGCCCAGATTTAGGCAGGCAAACAATGCAATAAAAACGATTTTAAACAAAAACGTTACTGTCTCTTTAAATAATAAAATGACACACTTTTTTTCTGAATGTTCAAAAAACTATGAAGGCAATATCCGATTTTTATGAAATTTGGACCCCAGTGTCTTGATGCTTATAAAGTATTGCACAGCAAATATGGAGACTCTAGCTCTTAAAACAAGCAAACTGGAGCTAATTGTTGGATTTAACCGTTTTTATACACCACAATCCCTGCTACAGCATTGCTGTAGCTTTTACCTTCCTTAGGGGTCAACCATGCACAGAAATAAGCCTTCTGGAGTCACTTTCTGAGCCACAGGACCCTCTCACATGAGACTGCATGCACTGCCTTGAAAATCAACTGCGCAGCTGAAGCGCCAAAATGAGGCCTCCTCCCTCAGTACACTAGAGTGAAGAGGCCTTCCTGACTAGATTTAGGTGTCTAAAACAAGCCAGATCAATAAAAAACGTCCCCAAGTGTATATGAGCTCATAAAACATTTCCTATGCCATGATATTGCAATAAAAACCAATCGATTTGGCCCCTAACAGTGTCTACCAGCATAAAATTCAAAAAGGGGAAGCCTGTTATCTTTTTTGCTGAGGTGAAAGAAAAATGGCTTACCGTTTTCCCTGAGGGGAAAAATGACTATCATCTAGCATTAGCCTGTGTTGTTAGAAGGAGACTAGTCATACCTGAAGCAGATGAGTCTGCAAGCTGTTACCCCCAACTGAAGTTCTCTAGTTTCAACAGTCCTGCGTGGTAACAGCAATGGATTTTAGTTACTTGTGCTAAAATCATAGCCCTCTTAAACAGAAATCTTCATCACTTTTCTGTTGTAGAGTAAATAGTACAAGCCAGCACTATTTTAAAATAACAAACTCTTGATAGAAGAAATAAAAAACTACAACTAACACCACAAACTCCTCGCCATCCCCGTGGAGATGCTACTTGTTCAGAGCGGCAAGGAGAATGACTGGGAGGCGGAGCCAGAGGGGGAGCTATATGGACAGCTCTTGCTGTGTGCTCTCCTTGCCTTTCCCTGTGGGGGAGAATATTTCCCACAAGTAATGGATGACGCCGTGGACCGGACACACCAATGTTGGAGAAACACACTTTTTCTAACTTTGACCCCCAAAATCTGTTACTCATCTACAACCACCAAAAAACACCCATGCTAAATAGTTTCTAAATTTTGTCCTGAGTTTAGAAATACCCAATGTTTACATGTTCTTTGCTTTTTTTGCAAGTTATAGGGCCATAAATACAAGTAGCACTTTGCTATTTCCAAACCATTTTTTTAAAAAAAATTAGCGCTAGTTACATTGGAACACTGATATCTGTCAGGAATCCCTGAATAGCCATTGACATGTATATATTTTTTTTTAGAAGACATCCCAAAGTATTGATCTAGGCCCATTTTGGTATATTTCATGCCACCATTTCACCACCAAATGCGATCAAATAAAAAAAATTGTTCACTTTTTCACAAATTTTTTCACAAACTTTAGGTTTCTCACTGAAATTATTTACAAATAGCTTGTGCAATTATGGCATAAATGGTTGTACATTTTTCTCTGGGATCACCTTTGTTCAGAAATAGCAGACATATATGGCTTTGACGTTGCATTTTGATAATTAGAAGGCCGCTAAATGCCACTGCGCACCACACAAGTATTATGTCCAGCAGTGAAGGGGTTAATTAGGGAGCATGTAGGGAGCTTTTTGGGGTAATTTTAGCTTTAGTGTAGTGTAGTAGACAACCCAAAGTATTGATCTAGGCCCATCTTGGTATATTTCATGCCACCATTTCACCGCCAAATTCGATCAAATAAAAAAAAAAGTTACATTTTTCCAAATTTTAGGTTTCTCACTGAAATCATTTACAAACATTTTGTGCAATTATGGCACAAATGTTTGTAAATGCTTCTCTGGGATCCCCTTTTTTCAGAAATAGCAGACATATATGGCTTTGGCATTGCTTTTTGGTAATTAGAAGGCCGCTAAATGCCGCTGCGCACCACACGTGTATTATGCTCAGAAGTGCACGGGTTAATTAGGGAGCTTGTAGGGTTAATTTTAGCTTTAGTGTAGTGTAGTAGACAACCCCAAGTATTGATCTAGGCCCATTTTGGTATATTTCATGCCACCATTTCACCGCCAAATGCGATCAAATTAAAAAAAAATAGTCAACTTTTTCACAACTTTAGGTTTCTCACTGAAATTATTTACAAACAGCTTGTGCAATTATGGCACAAATGGTTGTAACTGCTTCTCTGGGATCCCCTTTGTTTAGAAATAGCAGACATATATGGCTTTGGTGTTGCTTTTTGGTAGTTAGAAGGCCACTAAATGTAACTGCACACAACACATGAATTATGCCCAGCAGTGAAGGGGTTAATTAGGTAGCTTGTAGGGAGCTTGCAGGGTTAATTTTAGCTTTAGTGTAGAGATCAGCTTCCCACCTGACACATCAGACCCCCTGATCCCTCCCAAAGAGCTCTCTTCCCTCCCCCACCCCTCCCCGCCATCTTAAGTACTGGCAGAAAGTCTGCCAGTACTAAAATAAAAGGTATCTTTTTTATATATATATATATTTTTTAGCATATTTACATATGCTGTTGTGTAGGATCCCCCCTTAGCCCCCAACCTCCCTGATCCCCCCCAAAACAGCTTCCTAACACTCCCCCTCTGCCTTATTGGGGGCCATATTGGGTACTGGCAGCTGTCTGCCAGTACCCAGTTTGCAAATAAAATGGGGTTTTTTTATTTTTATTTCATTTTTCTGTAGTGTAGCTCCCCCCCAAGACCAATCCCCCACCCGCTCCCAGATCACTTAGATTTCCAAGTACTAAATATTTTGCACCCCTTTCTCCCACTTCTAAAAACATTTTTTTCTGTTGTGTAGCGGTTCCCACCCGCTCCCTCCCCGTGCACGCGCCCGCCCGCCTCCCCCCTTGCACGCGCACCCCGGGCGATCCCGCCCCCGATCCCGCCCCCCTCTCTGACAAGGACCGCATCGATGGCCGCCCACCCGCCTCCCACTTTAGCTCCCACCAACAAATGCGGCCATCAATGCCCGGTGCAGAGAGGGCCACAGAGTGGCTCTCTCTGCACCGGAGGGGTAAAATTTGTTATTGCAGGATGCCTCGATATCGAGGCATCCTGCAATAACCGGAAAGCAGCTGGAAGCGATCAGGATCGCTTCCAGCTGCTTTCCAAACCGAGGACGTACGCCATACGTCCTCAGGCGTTAACTGTATTTTTTCTGAGGACGTATGGCGTACGTCCTCGGTCATTAAGGGGTTAAAGGGATATCAAACACTAAATGCTAGATATATTAGCCTAATAATATGTGCTTTTTATTTTTTTATTAGTTGTTTAACTACTGAAAAAATAAGTATAACATTTTAGTGTTTATAAAGAAATCGGTTCTGCCATGATGTAACCAAGGTTTTCTTTCCAGCTGAGGACAATTATGGACAGATGTAAATTGGTCACTAGAGTCTTTTATCAATGACTGTGTGGAATGTAAGCAGTGTTACATATAGAGTCTACACTTCCACTTCTAGAAAACACACAATTTCAAATGTAAAATATAGCTGCAAGCAGCGATAGAGGTGGCCATGCGCATCAACTGTGCAATTGCATACAAGCAGCTGAGTCACAATATAAAGTTTTATAGAAGTTTTTACAATTCTAACATTAGCAGTTGGAAAGAAAACACATTTTCAAAATGTTTGCGTTTTTCAACATGGCTGCTCCGCCATATGACCAATACATTCATCACGATCAGATGTAACTCTAGGTCACAAGATAATGTTTTATAGCAAATTTCAAATCTTTAACATAAGTGGTTGCAAAGAAAACACATTTTCGAAAATTTCGCATAAACCGATATGGCTGACACAGCTTGTGACCAATTCCTTATTTTTGCAATGCCATATAAGTAGTTATGTCACAAAATAAAGCTATATAACAACTGTTTACAGTTCTAACATAAGCATTTGGAAAAAAAACACATTTTAGAAATGTTTGCGTTTTTTAAAATGGCTGCCACACCATATGACCTATACTTTCAACATAAACAAATGTAACTCTAGGTGACAATATATGGTTATACAGCAAATTTCACAGTTTTAACATTAAGCAGTTGGAAAGAAAACACAGTTTCAAAATGTTTGCGTAAACCAATATGGCTGCCACAGCTTGTGACTAATTCCTTCAACATAAACAACTGTGACTCTAGGTCACAATATAAGACTGTACAGCAAATTTCACAGTTCTTACATAAGCGGTTGCAGAGAAAATAGACTTTCGAAATTTTCGCGTAAACCAAGATGGCTACCCGATCGTAAGATATACAGACTCTATATTATGCACAATAGTGTTCACTATAGATGTCAATAAACATGGCAAAACTAAAGCATTTTTGTAAAACGTTTTTTGTTTTATTATTAATTTAAATATATCGTTAAGCAATTTTGAATAATTCAAAATGGCTGCCAAACCCCATGACGTATCAACTTCTCTTGAACAAATCTGAATGTTAGTCATAAGATAACTCTATAAACAAAATTTCAAGTCTGTCCCATAAGCGGTTTCGGAGAAGAAGACTTTTATAGTTTTTAAAAATGGCGCATATGAAACAAAATGGCCGCCAAGCTATGCAATGTATGTCTTTCAAATTGCACATACTAATGCTCACTATAGACCTCTACAATTTGCAGAAGTTTCATGAAAATTTGCAAATGTTTTGTTTCACGAAGGCGACTGCGCAATGCAAATTTTAACTGCAATATTGTCTTTAAGGGTTATGACTATGTGTAATCATGTGTCTATTACACTGTAATATTGTTAAATATTGTAAAACTAATGTATAAGGTGCAAAATTACGCAATTAAATGGCGATATAAAGGTTAATGTCTCACAGCAGCCATGTTGATTATGGAAAAATCGCAATTTTAACAATCTTGGTAGAGGACCTTGCAAGGAGCAAACGTGCAAAATTGCGCTTCATTGCACTAAGTGGTTTAAGAGAAGAAGATGTTTAAAGATTTTCGCAAAATGCAAGATGGCTGCTACATCATGTGACCAAGGCACTTCTGTTGAGCAATGTCAAATCTAGATAATAGCAGCACTAAGCACAGCAAGTTTCAAAGTTGCAACATAAGCAGTTCCAGAGCTAAAGAGTATTAAGCAGTTCTCGAAATTTGTCGCAAAAAACAATATGGCTGCGTAACCTTATGACCTATGAGTTCAATATTGCATGAGATGTAGCATTGCAATAGGCTGTACCAGCATACCTGATTTCAAGAGTTTAGCATAAGTAATTTGTGTTTTGTGAGCAATTGACTCAAAAGAGGAAGTATTGAATTACAAATAATTACGATAAACATAAAACCGATATTGCTGCCGCATCATGTGACTGATTCTTTCCTAATGAGCAATTATAGATTTAGGTAACAATATAAGACTGTACAGCAAATTTCACAGTTCTTACATATGCGGTTGCAGATAAAATAGACTTTCGAAATTTTCGCGTAAACCAAGGTGGCTGCCCGATCGTAAGATATACAGCCTCTTTATTACGCACAATAGTGCTCACTATAGATGTCAATAAACATGGCAAAAATAAAGCATTTTTGTAAAACGGTTTTTGTCTTATTATTAATTTAAATATATCGTTAAGCAATTTTGAACAATTCAAAATGGCTGCCAAACCACATGACGTATCAACTTCTCTTGAACAAATCTGAATGTTAGTCATAAGATAACTCTATAAACAAAATTTCAAGTCTGTCCCATAAGCGGTTTCGGAGAAGAAGATTTTTATAGTTTTTAAAAATGGCGCATATGAAACAAAATGGCCGCCAAGCTATGCAATGTATGGCTTGCAAATTGCACATACTAATGCTCACTATAGACCTCTACAATTTGCAGAAGTTTCATGAAAATTTGCAAATGTTTTATTTCACGAAGGCGATTGCGCAATGCGAATTTTAACTACAATACAGGTATACCCCGCTCATACAGCGGGTTAGGGACCGGAGCCCCGCTGTAAAGTGAAAACCGCCTTAAAGTGAAACAAGGCAGTTTTAGCTTTCTTTTCAGTGTTTAAAATCTTGAAAACATGTTTGAACTAACATATATTAGGCGTGCAATAGTGCTACGTTTAGTTTAACACTAGCACAACAAGTATTCAATAAATACTGTACCTGTAAAATTGTGACAATTACTGTAGTAAAATTTGCCAGACTATAGCACTGAGACACAGATTGCACTGCAATGCTATAAACAGAGTGAACTAAGCATAACAAAATGGTGCCATTCACTTTTCTAGCAATCTCACGATTATAGCACTGTTTCAAAATCCTTGGAGGTTGAACTTCAGCTCCACAAAGCGCTGTATTAGCGAATCGCTGTAAAGTGAAGCGCTGTAAAGTGAGGTATACCTGTATTGTCTTTAAGGGTTATGACTATGTGTATTCATGTGTCTATTACACTGTAATATTGTTAAATATTGTAAAACTAATGTATAAAATGCAAAATTACGCAATTAAATGGCGATAAAAAGGTTAATGTCTCACAGCAGCCATGTTGATTATGGAAAAATCGCAGTTTGAACAAACTTGGTAGAGGACCTTGCAAGGAGCATATGTGCAAAACTGCGCGTCATTGCACTAAGCGGTTTAGGAGAAGAAGATGTTTGAATATTTTCGCAAAATGCAAGATGGCTGCCACATCATGTGACCAAGGCACTTCTCTTGAGCAATAGCAATTTCAGGTCATAGTAGCACTAAGCACAGCGAGTTTCAAATTTGTAACATAAGCAGTTCCAGAGCTAAAGGTTTTTAAGCGTTTGTCGAAATTTGTCGCAAAAAGCAATATGGCTGCCAGAGCATGTGACCTATGAGTTCAATTTTGCATGAGATCTAGCACAGCAATAGGCTGTACCAGCATACCTGATTTTAAGAGCTTTGCAAAAACAGTTAAGCAGTTATGGGCAATTGAATACAAAGCTTGGCGGAATAAAAAGAATAATAATAATAATAATAATCCGAACAATAACAATAGGTTGTCCTGCAACTTTGTTGCTGGCCACCTAATTACAGGAAAGGTGGAGAAATAAATAATAAAAGTATAGTGCAAAGATTTACTACAATTTTTTATGAAAATCTCAAAATGTTTAATGTTTTTTTAACCAGAAGTATTTTTGTAAGAGTCAGTACATTGCCAAAATGGTTAATGAGTTTGCAATGGACTCTACCCACAAGATCAAGTACAAAATAACTAGTACCTAGATATGGGGGTAAAAAAGCCATCATATAAAACACAAATAAAAATAATTACATTTTTGTGTCAGTTTGTATGGTGTACATGATAGACAACAGCAAGGGACTCATTATTCTCTATTTACTACAAACATCCATTTTATGTTTTCATATTTAGCATGAGTTCACTTTCTAAAAACACCAAAAAGTAGGACTATATACCTCTACTACTCCAAATAAATTGCGGATTGAAATTTGAAAATAAAATGCATTATTTTGTAACCATTATGAAGAAAACTAGTAGTAATAAAACCATAAAAAACATTAGCTAAATAATAAAAATGCACAAAATCCTGAGTTTACAGAGGAAGCCACTATTTCCATACAGGTAGGAGATTTCCATTTTAATGTCAACAACCAACAATGACTGGGCTATGAATTCACTCACTGGAAAAATTATGTTACCCTCTACTCAAAATGAGCTTTCTTATCCCTTCAAATGAGTAGAAGATATTTTTTGGACAAATTTCAAAGTTATGTCTATTTCCACTCCTATTGTACTATGTGACAGCCATCAGCCAATCACAAATTCATATACGTATATTCTGTGAATTCTTGCACATGCTCACTAGGAGCTGGTGACTCAAAAGGTGTAAATATAAAAATACTGTGCGTTTTGTTATTGGAATTAAATTGGAAAGTTGTTTAAAATTGCATGCTCTATCTGAATCACGAAAGTTTAATTTTGATTAGAGTGTTCCTTTAAGGGTTTAAAGGTTTGTGACCCCTCGTATAAACAAGGGAAAATCTCTCATTCAAAAGACATATAATCCATAACAATTCCTCCAAATCTTAATTGCATCTTCTTAGCACCTAATTTAAAGGAATAATCAAGTCAAAATTAAACTCTCATGATTCAGATAGAGTGTGCAATTTTAAGCAACGTTCAAATTTACTCCTATTATCAATCTTTCTTTGTTCTCTTGGTATCTTTATTTTAAAAAGCTGGAATGTAAAATTTAGGAGTCGCCTATTTTTGGTTCAGCGCCTTGACTAGACTATCCCTTTAATTTGCCCCCATCCCCATCATCAATGTCTCTACTCCTCTCCCTTTTTGTCTGATTAGCATTTTCTGACATAAATATACTCGCTGATGAAAATCACCCCTGTCTGATCCGACCAGGGTGACTGACAAGCCCCCCATGGGGGCAGTATTGCATAAGGGTCCTCTCTTTCAATGCTAAATATAGTTAATAAATGTGCCGCACTTTGTGCAGCTTTGGAAGGAGAGGTTCACTAAATGTGAACCTTGTCTGTCAGCAAAATGATAAATCTACCGCTTAAGATAATTACATAAAATTTACAACAGATAACTTTGCAGATTAACAAACAATTTGACCTATGGTATGAGACGGAACACAATTGTTTTTATTACATATGCATTACCTATGATCTAGATTATACATAATTTTAAAAGAATTTTTTTCAGAGATAACATACAACTTACCTGCCCATCAACACAACCAGTAATTAAATGCTTATTTTCTGCATCAATGTACATTCTGAGGAGAGGAAAGGCTGTAAGGAAGTAGATAACATAAATACTTTATACAATATTTTAGATACAGTATGTATGCATAAAACTATACAAAAATATGCCTTATGTATGCATAAAACTATACAAAAATATGCCTTACGGTTGCATAAAACTATACAAAAATATGCCTTATGTATGCATAAAATTATACAAAAAATGCTTGTTGATGTCTTCAAATATATAATGTCTATTTTTATGCATAAGTTTTAAATGACAGGCCAAATACTCATTTTAGTTTCATAGCATACAGGTCAAGCATACTGTATCATACAAAAAGCAATCACTACCAACACAAAATACATTTAAATAATACTATACAAGTTTTATGATTTACTTGTATTTATTTAAATATTAAATCACTGACAATACTAATGTGATTGATAAACAATGAAAAACAATCAGTATAATAAATCTTCATACACAACCATTAATTAGTAAAACATGCTTGTGTCTGATCAGCAAGGCAAAGCTGATTGGACATGGAAATATAAGGGGGGGAACACCCATTTCTGGGGTATTTAGGAATACCTCAGCATTGGACAATTTTTCCATAAACTAAGTAAGATTTCCATTGATTAAAATAACCATTCCAAAAAAAAAAATATGGGTTTATATTACATGGCTCATAACGGTTATTATAGATCTTTAACTGTTTGATGTTTCTTATGTGCAAAACATTAGCTTATTGGCTACTTTATAATTCAACATGTCCTTACACAATTATTGAACTTAAGGGACACTGAACCCAAATTTTTTTTCTTTCGTGATTCAGATAGAGCATGCAATTTTAAGCAACTTTCTAATTTACTCCTATTATCAAATTTTCTTTGTTCTCTTGCTATCTTTATTTAAAAAAGACGGCATCTAAGCTTTTTTGGGGTTCAGAACTCTGGACAGCACTTTTTTATTGGTGGATGAATTTATCCACCAATCAGCAAGGACAACCCAAGTTGTTAACCAAAAATGGGCCGGCATCTAAACTTACATTCTTGCATTTCAAATAAAGATACCAAGAGAATAAAGAAAATTTGATAATAGGAGTAAATTAGAAAGTTGCTCAAAATTGCATACTCTATCTGAATCACAAAAGAAAACATTTCGGTTCAATGTTCCTTAAGTAAAAAAAAAAATAGGGGGGTTCTTTTAATTATTTTTATGTCTGTTTACTTTCCAAAAAAGATGCCTGGGTTTTATTTACTGTTCCACTTTTATAATCTGCCTTGCACAATAGTTTTGATTTCTGATAGACATAGTATTGAGACTGGCTACTGATTTAAGAGACATTGTACTATAAATTTTTCTTCACTTTAATGTGTTCCCAATTATCCGTTTTATTTTATACACTAGAGTGCATCAAATTGTTTAAAAAAATAACTCCTTTATCTTTATTTTGCCTGTTGAAACCACCACTTATATTAACAATATGAATACTTTCGTATTATCTATAGAAAAGATATGCAAACAAGAGGCAGCAAGCAAGTTCCCAGTGGTGGGTGGAGGAGATAGGTAATACAATTTTCAATTGCTCTAAGTACTGTTTATTGTGTACCGACTAAGAGATAAGATAAGGAGCCCTTAAAGGGACATGAAACCCAAACATTTTCTTAGATGATCTAGAAAGAACAAGATATTTTAAACAACTTTCTAATTTACTTAGTAGCTCAGTAGCTGCTGATTGGTGGCTGCACATAGATGCCTTGTGTGATTTGCTCACCCATGTGCATTGTTATTTCTACAACAATGGATATCTAAAGAATAAAGCAAATCTATAGCAAAGCTGCATCCCGGTGGATTCCGAAAATGTCAGGGTGGTGAAATGGATTCTTTCACCACCCTGCCATTTTCGGAATCCACCTGGATGCAGCGTAAGCTGCATCCCAGTGGATTCCGAAAATATCAGTGTATGCAGCATAGGCAAACCAGAAGCCTTAAAAAAAAACACGCAACCGCCCGCACGAAATAACTAAAAAACACGGAACTACCCGCAAGGAATAAAAAAACAAAACACGTAACCGCCCGCACAAAGTATTAACAAACACCTAAACCGCCAACCCCCACATCGCAAAACAATAAAGTAAATAACCCATAATCCGCAAATAACATAATTAAAAGATTAACCCCTAAACCGCCAACCACCCCACATCACAATAAACCTATTTAACCTATTAACCCCTAAACCGCCAACCACCCCACATCACAATAAACCTAATTAACCTATTAACCCCTAAACCGACAAACCCCCACAAAGCAATAAACCTAATTAATATATTAACCCCTATACCTCCAACCTAACACCCCCTAAATTAACCCCAATTACTACTAAATTACAATTAAGATAAAAAATCCTAACATTACATTACAAAAAATAAAAAACAAACAAAATTATCAAAAATAAAAAAAAATTATACCTAATTCCTATGAAAATAAAAATGCCCCCCAAAAATAAAAACACTTTCTAATCTAAACTACCAATAGCCCTTAAAGGGATAGGAAAGTTAAAATTAAACTTGCATGATTCAGATAGAGCCGGTCATTTTAAGACACTTTTAAATTCACTTCTATTTTTAAATGTGCTTCGTTCTTTTAGTATCCCTTGTTAAAAAATGAATACGCACATATCATACACTAGTGGGAGCTGCTGCTAATTGGTGCCTGCACACATTTGTCTCTTGTGATTGGCTAACTAGATATTTTCAGCTTCCTGTCGAAAGTGTAATGCTGTCCCTTTAGCAATGGATAACAAGAGAATGGAGAAAATTTGATAATAGAATTACATTGGAAAGTTGTTTAAAATTGTATGTTCTATCTAATGTATGCAATGTTAGTTTTTCCATTTTGCCAATAGGATTTCAGTAGCTTTAATTCTATTGGCTGATTTCAAAATTTCAGCCAATAGGAATGCAAGGTACCCTAAATTGAATGCGGTACCTTGCATTTAATCTTAAGTGTATGACGGACATCGGATGGAGAGGAGCCTCCCCGCCACAGAGGACCGCGCCGCCGATGAGGACCGTCGCTGAGGATCCACGCATCGGGGAAGACAGCTCCATACCTCCTGGGCCTTCATTCCGGATAGAAGATGATGGGGCCGCCTGGAAGAAGACCTTCTCCGCCGGACTTCAGGAACGGTGAGTACCTATTTGGGGCTTAGTCTTAGGCTTTTTTTTTAGATTAGGGTTTTTTGGGCTGGAAAAGAGCTCATTGCCCTTTTAAGGGCAGTAAAAGAGCTGAATGCCCTTTTAAGGGTAATGCCCATACAAATGCCCCTTTAGGGGCAATGGGTAGTTTAGTTTTTTTTTTAGTGTTAGGTGTTTTTATTTTGGGGAGTTTGGTGGGTGGGGGATTTTACCGTTAGGGGGTAATTGGTAATTTTTGTAAGTAAAGGAGCTGTTTAACTTAAGGCAATGTCCTATAAATGGCCGTTTTAAGAGATATTGGTATCTTAGTATTAGATTAGGGGGATTTTTTATTTTTTTATAGGTGTATTAGTTTAGATTTAAGAAAATTATTTTGGAAAGCTAAAAAAAAATAAAGTTAAAGGAGTAATTACCCATATATTCTATACTCTGCAGCATTAAAGTAATTAATAGGCCATTATAGTGTTAAAATGACATGTCCTAATTAGAACATGTCATTTTAACACTAGTGATGCTGGTCACAAAGAGGAAACTGCCGCTGATCCAATCAGCAGCGCTAGTCGCACACCACAGCACAACTTTAACTATGTGATTAACTCCTTTAAAATAATATCCTCTAACAGATTAGAGCATGTCGTTTTAACACTAGAATAGCCCTTTAAGGGGAAAGCAAATTGTCTATGTCCCTTTAAGTAAATAGCCAAATACAGACTTTTTAAAACTATTTTTAATATAAAAGATCAGACATAAGAAATTCTCACAACTTGTAGACATTTGATCTATGTGTTCTCTAGTTATAATAATGCTTTACATTTGATTTATTTTATTATTATACTAACACGAATATACTTGTACCATTACACATCTGTACTGAATGTGATTGTTTATGCACATTACTCTAACTTTAAAAATCTACCCTATTTTATACTCTTTTCGTGTGTGTTTCCATAAACCGTGAGTGTTTTTCCCTGTTGACCCTGCAACTTTTTCCTTGTTCTAATTCTGTCTATCGCCACTTAAAAGGGACAGTCTAGTCAAAAATAGACTTTTATGATTCAGATAGGGCATGCAATTTTAAGCAACTTTCCAATTTACTTGTATCATCAATTTTGCTTTGTTCTCTTGGTTTTCTTAGTTGAAAGCTAAACCTAGGAGGGTCATATGCAAATTTCTTAGCCCTTGAAGGTCGCCTCTTATCTGAATGCATTTTGAATTTTTTTTCACAACTAAAGGGCGTTAGTTCACGTGTGCCATATAGATAACATTGTGCACATGCCCGTGGAGTTACCTAGGAGTCAGCACTGATTGGCTAAAATATAAGGGGGCAGTCTGCAGAGGCTTAGATACAAGGTAATCACAGAGCTAAAAAGTGTATTATTGTAACAGTGTTGGTTATTCAAAACTGGGAAATAGGTAGTAAAGAGATTATCTATCTTTTTAAGCAATAACAATTCTGGTGTAGACTGTCCCTTTAAAAGAATGGATTTTTCCTTCTTTCCAGCAAAGGATCTCAAAATACTTTAGGTAGACACCAAAAGTATATCCCAGCAGTATCAAACAGTAAAAAAGTGTCTGAAAAGACGTATATGGATTGTATTAAGATATACTTATATTATATATTTATATATATTTATATATATATGTATATATATATATATATATATATATATATATATATATATATATATATATTTACTCAAGGAACTCCATGTACTTGGCACATAGGCCTCAGATTGTAAGTCACAAATTCATAAATAACTATTAACCAACTTGCAAGCATTCAATGTATTTAAGGGACATACACAAATAAAACAGAATTTATGCTTACCTGATAAATTACTTTCTCCAACGGTGTGTCCGGTCCACGGCGTCATCCTTACTTGTGGGAATATCTCTTCCCCAACAGGAAATGGCAAAGAGTCCCAGCAAAGCTGGCCATATAGTCCCTCCTAGGCTCCGCCTACCCCAGTCATTCGACCGACGGACAGGAGGAAAAATATATAGGAGAAACCATATGGTACCGTGGTGACTGTAGTTACAGAAAATAATTCATCAGACCTGATTAAAAAACCAGGGTGGGCCATGGACTGGACACACCGTTGGAGAAAGTAATTTATCAGGTAAGCATAAATTCTGTTTTCTCCAACATTGGTGTGTCCGGTCCACGGCGTCATCCTTACTTGTGGGAACCAATACCAAAGCTTTAGGACACGGATGAAGGGAGGGAGCAAATCAGGTCACC
Source organism: Bombina bombina (assembly GCF_027579735.1). Classification (NCBI taxonomy): domain Eukaryota; kingdom Metazoa; phylum Chordata; class Amphibia; order Anura; family Bombinatoridae; genus Bombina; species Bombina bombina. The sequence continues at coordinate 744,820,660 of NC_069502.1, read as the reverse complement.
TAAACGGAAGGCACCACGGCTTGCAAAACCTTTCTCCCAAAAATAGCCTCCGAAGAAGCAAAAGTATCAAATTTGTAAAATTTGGCAAAAGTGTGCAGTGAAGACCAAGTCGCTGCCTTACATATCTGATCAACAGAAGCCTCGTTCTTGAAGGCCCATGTGGAAGCCACAGCCCTAGTGGAGTGAGCTGTGATTCTTTCAGGAGGCTGCCGTCTGGCAGTCTCGTAAGCCAATCGGGTGATGCTTTTAAGCCAAAAAGAAAGAGAGGTAGAAGTCGCTTTTTGACCTCTCCTTTTACCAGAGTAGACGACAAACAGAGAAGATGTTTGTCTGAAATCTTTTGTAGCTTCTAAATAGAATTTTAGAGCACGGACTACGTCCAAATTGTGTAACAAACGTTCCTTCTTTGAAACTGGATTCGGACACAAAGAAGGTACAACTATCTCCTGGTTAATATTTTTGTTAGAAACAACCTTTGGAAGAAAACCAGGCTTAGTACGCAAAACCACCTTATCTGCATGGAACACCAGATAGGGCGGAGCACACTGCAGAGCAGATAACTCTGAAACTCTTCTAGCAGAAGAAATAGCAACCAAAAACAAAACTTTCCAAGATAACAACTTAATATCTATGGAATGTAGAGGTTCAAACTGTCAAGGTATTTGAAATATTATTAAATAATATATAGAGGTATATTTGTCTTTATTTAATAGATCTGTGGATATGAACATGGTCTGTAGGACAAAGGATTAGATCTCCCCCACTCCAATTGCACAGGAGACATTCTTGGCTGAAAGGAGAACAAAGGATTATCTCTGGGAGATATCACACACTCAATATGTTAAATTATGCAATTGTATAATTTAGCAAGGAACTAAAATATAACATAGTTTCAGGATACAGGCAAATATATGGAGACGAAATGTCTGAATTACCCTTTTGGAACTGATCAAAATCATGGAGAGACAGCTTTTATGCACATGGTGTTAATTTTTAAATACACATCTGCACTGCTGGCTAAACAGGAAATATGCTGTTTTAAAGACTCTTACAACTCCTCATGGATTGACCCCATGTGGAGCAATAAAGGCCTTGGGAAACACAGACAAATGCTAAGGTGTGACTCTGGAAGTTCACGTAAGCAGACAGCAAATAAACATTTTTTTTTCTCTCTCTGTTTAAATACATGCCCCAGAATGTATTAAATATAGAAATTTGGGAAATTGTCTAAATTCTATATTATTATTACATGGGTATTTGCTAAGCTTGGGAAGTAACTGTTTTAGTCAGTCAAAAATGTGTAATAACGTCTGTTTTTGCTTATATTTTTCAGACAGATAAATTCAGATATACATAGAAATGATATATATGTTTTGAAAACACAAAAGATCTTACTTAGCCTCTGTGTTTTTAAGAATATAAATAAATACTTATGGACCATACACATACTAATGATTGGATCATCTCTAATAATTATTTCTATTTTTATTGCAGACAACCATTGGTCATGAGCATCAATCTTAGAAAGAGACGGAATGCCGCATGAAATGAATTAAGTCATATCATATAAACATACAAATAAATGTTTATAAAGTTTCACATACATCTTTTAAAATATAGTGAGATGAAAATATGGAAGTTACTTTGATGTGATATGACTATGAGATATATATTTGATGTGATATAACTATGAAATATAAGTTATTTTAATATAATGTTAGATATGTGATGTTTCATATCAAAATGATCAGAAAATTCATTAAGATATAACTTATCCAAAACAAATATTATGAATAGTTGTCGCAGTAAATTATGATAAAAATTAATAACCATTTCATAGAAATACTGACTTAAGCTGTTTCAAATGTTGCTGTGTCTGTTTGTGCTGCCACCTGGTGTTATGTTGCGAGAACTACAGCCAGAAGGTTCTCTCTGGCTGTTAAAAATGAAATTTCCAAGGGCCAATCCGATTTAGACTTCCCAGATAACCAATGGGAAGGTCAGCTCCCGCAGGGCCACCCACAATTTACCAGTGATGGGAAAACCAAATAAAAAGTGAATGCAATGGAGAGAAAGACACAGATTTTCTGCTGAAGCTAAAACTTGTAACTGGTTCCCGCTGGTGTGAGATACCACTTTACTTGAGCAAAGCGAATCTACCCTTCTCATTGATTGCGATATACACTTATTGGTGATCTGAGGTAAAATAATTCCTACCAAGGAACATCGGATATCGACTGCTTTTTACTTTGGTAACGTATTCAAGGTTTTGTAAGATAAGTTATATGCATAGTTAATTTGTATTTAATAGATTTAAAGAAGCAGTGTGTTTTTCTCAAGTTAGCATTTCACAGCCTATATACATATATTGTTTAAATCTGCGTCTGATTGGCTAAGTAACTCATCTATACAAGTTCTGGTATTGTCAGTTAATTTTGTATTAGGATAAATTGCAATTAAATAGCAGAATATATATTATCCTATTGTTTTATAAACACTGTTTAGAATTGTATTGCTTGGATGTTAAAGGTTTTTAGTCCCATTGTGTTAAATAAATAAAAGGCTAAATTGTGAAGGTATATTTTTCTGGGTTTTGTAAGAAGGATAGCATATCTTAAGAGTTGGTTTAAACGCATATACATTTTGTTTCATTTCCTTTTATTGCAAATATACTTCAATGATTTTATGGATATTAACTAAATAAAAGAATTCAGATATTTATATTAATTGTATGGTCTAGTAGGTGCATGGTTGATAAGGGTTTCTACTTCTTTGTATTGTGTTTATAACCCTGCCATAAACTTATATATATTATTTGGATAGCACTACTAAGATTTTCATAAATATACTGACATAATAATTGGAGGCACTTTTTCTGAGATTTATTAATATTCCATCATAATTGATATAATATATTTGTAAGTAAATAGAAATTATTATAAAAGAGAGAAAGAAATAAATTCATATTTCGATATTAATATTTTGAAGATATAATTTTTTTGAAAAGTTGAAATATTAATTTTCATATTTAGAGATTGATATTAATATCTTGAAATATTATTAAAGATTAATTTTGAAAAATTAATAAAAATATTAATTTTTCATATTTCAAAATTAATCAAAAATATTAATTTTTCATATTTTCAAAGTTAATCAAAAATATTAATTTTTCATATTTCGGAATATTAATTTTTCATATTTCAAAATTAATAATATTTTTTTTTTGAAATATAAAATTTTTCTCTCTTTTTATTGGCAAAAATTGTATTAGCATTTTATTTAAATAAATACTAAACCAATACAATAATGTCTGTAGCCAGAAGTGACTCATTTAATTCTATACATAGCAATGAAATTGGTCCCATTACAATACCCATTACTAAAGGTCAGGTCCTTAAGAAAGATATCTTAAGTTACATTAAAGGGAAGTTAAATATTGCTGGTGAATTAAATGATTTTGTGGATATGCTTGAAACTAGGGCTAAAAATATTACCGTTAATAATAATATGTGGAATGAAGAGAATGAATTCTTCCAGGAATTATTAATGATTAATCAATGCAAAGATCCCAAAAAGCGAGAAAAACTAATACTAAAATCTTGGCCCCTTCTAATATGCATAATTGACGAAATGTCGTTTTGTGTCACAGACAAACGATTGCAAATACAGGAGCTAGAAAATAGTATTCGTTCCTCGCGCAGACGCGAAGAGGGTTTAAAAACAGCCAAAAATAAAATGGATGAATTTGCCCAAAACCTAGCCACCTTAGATAAGCACAATATGGACTTAATCGCACAGATACAAGATTTAAATAAACAGCTTGCGCAAAGCCAGAGAGAATTAAGCGATTTAAAAAGGTCATATCGCCATAATGAAAACCCCTATATTAGCAATGAGAATAATACAGATAATGCTAACTCCTTTAGCGAACGCGTCAGGGACGAGGTACGAAAATATATAGAACAACATAGACAAATGACCCCTAACGGGTCAGAAGTAGATTTCCCAAATAGACAATCCCCTCAGGATGTAAATCCAGAGGACAGCTGTAGCGCAGCTGATGCGGGGGAGGGAAACTCTAACAGAGAGTCCCAAAATAAGTCTGATAAAGTCTATGATTCCCATAAAATAATCACCTTCGTACAACGCGCAGTACCTATATTCTCCAATAAGGGAACAACATCTGTAATTGATCATTTACAGGCTTTTGAAAATGCGTTAGCTATAATGAATGTTACAAGTGAGAAATTGAAAATTGAATTTCTACCTTGGGTATTTGACAGTAAGCATCACAAATTCTTTGCCTCACTAAAGGATATGAATATTCATTCCTGGAATGGGGTAAAACGACAATGCAGAAAAGAATTCGGGCAATATCGCACTAAAACTGCCGCGAAGATAGCGGTATATGGTTTAAAGTGTCGTGCGAATCAGAGTCCAATCGAATTCCTTTCTGTATTGAAAAATGCGTACAGTATGGCTGAAGATAATCCCAAATTTGACGGCTCAGAATTTGTAAATTTATTTTTTGAAGCACTGCCTACACCCATCAAAATTAACTTAGCTAGAGATTTTGATGAGGACTGCTCATTGGAATGGCTGATCAAAGAGAGTACAAAATTATACTCTATTCAGCAGTCCAGTGAGCAGGGGGTTAAAAAGGAATCAAAACCCAAAATTGTAGCAGAAACTAGGGTGTCACCTAAACCCCTCAATTTGGAGTCTAACAAGAGAACTTATGCAGAGGTGGCCAGTCAAAACAGGCCATCTCCACAGAGGTTTAATTCTGCCCCTCCCCCTACACAGGTTGAGGCGCAGGGAGACTATAACCAAAGTGGGGGACATAATCAGGTGAATAATTACTCACAAAGAGAATACTCACCAAATAATTGGTATCCGCGCAAGGGTAGATACAATAGACGGCGAAGATATTCTCAGGGTAACCAGACACCCCAGGTATATAATGCTCCCCAAAGTACTAATGCTGAACAAGCTGAACCCCAGGGGCAACCACGCCAGAATAGAAATAGTGGCCCTGATTCTGAGGGAACCCAATGGTCCAGGAATCAGTACAATGGGGCACCAAGAGATAGGCCCAGGGGTAGAGGTAACTTGTACAATCAGGTAGATATGCTGTTTACCCAATTAAATCGGTTGAGCGAACAAATCGCTAATATGAGTCAAAAATCTACGGCTCAGCAACCGAACAATACTTTTTTAGGGGTACAGCCAGTGGTCAGCAGTGGACCACAGGCACAGTCATAAATACTGCAGTATCACCTGAAGGGGAGGGGAGAGATATACAAAATGTAGTAATAAATATCAATGATACTAATCATGTTATCTCCCCACAGACCGGAAACGGACAAATTAGCTGTGACAATGAGCGATATCAGCCGGGAAAAATTAACCAAACTTTTCCTCTGCAGTGTTCTCTTAACATTATTTCCACAGATGCAGTACACAAGAACCCAGCTGACCTTGTCATGGGGGAAACAGGTAGGTATGAAATTTCCTCTGCATCGAATGACACAGCGGATCCAGGTAAAACGTGGCGAAGCCCACAGATGTACAAGAATGCAAATTTTATGTGTGAAATGATAGAAACTGCAGGAAGATATTATGTACTAGTTGAGCTGCAAGATTCAGTCTCCAACCCTATCAGGGGATTAATTGACACTGGGTCACAGGCAACTATCTTATCCCACAGGTACTACACACAGCTAAATGAGCTAACACCCCACAAACCCAAAATAAGAGAATTTGACGGTTCTCTAATAGGTGTTGGGGGTGACTCCCTAAAAGTCTACGGTACTGCCTGGTTAAAATTTAAATTGGGGAACAGGGTCATAAGACACCCTGTCATTATAGTGGATCTGCCAACTGATCGTTTAATTATTGGTAGTGATCTCCTGAAACGATTAAGCACCATAATTGATTGCATAAATAATGTAATTTGGTCGCAAGTTAAACGGCCTATCAATTATGAAAAATCTGGTATATCTCACGCCCGACATAGCTGTCATGTGGTGGAAGAGAAACCAGATGCTGTGGAGATTCATTTCAGAAATAACTCTGTACCTGAAATCACTATTCTACAAATAGATGATCAGACTCCTTTTAGTGGCTCTGATGGTAATACTTTTAAAATTTCGCCTGGAAAGATAGCGAATATTTCCCTAGATGGCGATATATTAACCATATCACTCCACAAGGGGGATCCTAAAATCCCTAAAGGGGGAGACCATGCTCAATACCTTACAGGGATTGAGAGAGTTAAAGAGGATCTATTTATCCCTATACAAGTGCATGACCTTGGTAAAACCAAGTATGCTAAAATAAATTTAAAACAGGAAGCTAGCTATATAAGCGAAGGTTTATTAGCGCAAATAGCTGAACCTAAAGTGATTAAATATCTTTCTCCCCAAGACCACTGTGTCAACGGCCTGGATGACAGGTCTGACAGCTATAACACCACAGCTAAGTGCTTATTATCTATCTCTATTGGTAATAAGTCAGTGAAGCACCTGTTTTTAGTTTTAAATACTCCCCATAATCAAATATACATTGGCAATGATATCTTACATAGATATGCCATACAAATAGATCTGATTAATTCTTGCCTCTGGAGCAGGTTAAAGGGGGACCCTGAAGTATTTCAGGATGAAAATGCAGCCCTGAAATCAAACCAGCAATTGCCATATGCTGTGAATATGCAGGTATCTAGCGATGTTATAATTCCTGCTGGGGCTGATAAATTTCTTTTACCCTTACAGGTAAAGAGAGGTCAGAAATTAAAAACTTCTGAAACACTGATTTGCCTCTCCCATAGAATACAAAATCTGGGTGTCACAGTAACCTACACTCCTATGGTGAATATTGGAACTGTTCCAATAAATATTATTGTGCATAACATGACCCCACAGGATATAACATTATCCAAGGGAACTACCATAGGATATGCACTGGAATCAAGTTATTACACTTTTGGATTCCAGAATAATGTAATTGGGCTAATACCTGAAGGATACCTAACTGAAGAACAATTAATAGAACAATCCTTTGCATCTATGCCAGAGGGTCTATTTAATATTCAGTCTATTTATCCCTTCAGCTCAGAGGAAGGCATCTGTAAAATTGAAGAAGCCTCTCTAGTGTTTGATCAGCCAATCAAACAGCAAGATTACCCCAATACCCAGAGTCATGGGAGCAATGTAAACTATAATCAAGGGGATCTCACCTCTAGATTGGAAGAAGCCTATGAAATAGGACAGCCTGAAATCTTTCCAGGATTTCAGCAAATAGTCAAAGAGCAAATATCCTTAGCTAATGGCTGTTCCAGCGATGACGAACGCCAACAGCTGCGAGAACTCCTAATGGAATACAAGGATATTTTCGCTAAGGATTCTTATGACTGTGGTACTACAGACTTGCACATTGCAAGAATACAAACAGATCCTAATGCGCCACCTGTATTTGTCAAACAATACAGACTTCCCTTAGCCTCATATGATTCTCTTGCAGAGATCATAAGGAATTTGGAAGAAAGAGGTATTATCAGACAGGTGCACAGCTCTTATAATAATCCTATTCTAGGTGTCCTTAAGCCCAATGGACAATGGCGTTTGTGTGCTGACTTAAGACAGCTAAACAAACGAGTATACATGTCTGGCTGGCCTATACCATACATTGACCAGTGCCTAGCACAAATGCAGGGATCCAAAATATTCACTGCCATTGATTGTGCACAGGGATATTGGACCATAAAGGTACATGAAGAGGACCAATATAAGCTAGCATTCTCCTTCCAAAAGGTTCAGTATGCATTCCAGAGACTTCCATTTGGATACATAAATTCTGGACATGAATTTGCTGTATTCATGCATAAGGCTATGCCTGACGCACTGGAAAGGGGGACCTTATCTTATGTTGATGATGTTTTAATCAAAAGCACAGACTTTGAAAAACACATCGCAGAGCTTAAACACGTCCTCAGCCAACTTAAAAGGGCAGGTGTCAAATTATCCATGCAAAAAGCCCAATGGTGCCGCACTCGTGTAAACTTCTTGGGACATGAGGTTACCTCTGAAGGATTAAATCCCCAGAAGAAAAAGGTGGAAGCTATAGTGAATTCTAAAAACCCAACTAACTTAAAGGAATTGAGATCATTCCTGGGTATGACGAATTATTCTCGCAAATTCATTGATAATTATGCGGAATTAGCTAAACCACTACTACTTCTTCTAAAGAAGGATGTGAAATGGCACTGGAGTGAGTCTCAAGAGACAGCCATCAGAGAGCTGAAGAGAAAACTCACTCAAGCACCTTGCTTAGCGTACCCTGAAGGTGGTAAACCTTTCTACTTAGAAACAGGGTACACAGATGTAAGCATGAGTGCTGTGTTATACCAAAAGCATGATAATTTGAACAAAGCCATTGCTTATGCGAGCAAAAATCTATCCCCAGTAGAAATAAAGTTTAACGATTGCGAAAAAGCCCTCTTATCTACTGCATGGGCTCTACAAAATTTCCGCAGCTATATACAGGGCGAGAAAATTATTGTAGAAACGGCCCACCAGCCTTTGCTATATTTGCAAAGTGAGAGAATAAGAGATGGGAATTTGTCTAATAGCCGCATAACAGCGTGGACTCTTTCCTTGCAAGACTGGCCATTAGAAATTCGCTACAAGCAGAATAAAAAGAATCCAGTCGCACAAGGACTTGCTGAGCTCCACGACTGTACTGATAGAGATCCTGGGGAAGAATTATCAGAAGATGATTTTCTGGAGGAACAATTGCTTTCCCCATATAAAATGTACAATGAGGACCATTGTCAAACATTACCTTGGATATATGTTGATGGTTGTTCTTACCATGCCACTATTGATAATGAGCGCAGATTAGTCGCTGGCATTGGTATAACTGGGGCAAATGGATTCTCAAATATATCTGTAGGTTTCAACATTGGACCAAGATCCAGTCAAGTTGCAGAACTAACTGCTGTTTTCAAAACCATTGAAATGGCTATTGAACATGGTATTCATGAATTTGTGATCATAACTGACTCAAATTATGTGCGTGACAGTTTTGTTGAATACCTGCCAACTTGGAAAAGAAATGGCATGCAGAAAAGCAATAACAAACCAGTCAAGCATGGCAAATTGTTCTGCGAGATTGATAATCTGGTAGTATCCAATGATTTAACCATACACTGGAAAAAGACCAAGGGTCATTCCAGAATTCTAGGTCCGGATAAGGAAGGCAATGACCTTGCGGATTCATTAGCCAAACAAGGAGCCATAACTGGAGAACTCCTTAATATTGACCACTTAATGGGTGCAATTCAGGTAGAAGCCATTACCAGAAACCAGGCAAAACAACAGAGTGAGCCTAATTTGGTACAATGGAGTCAGGATTCTCCTAGTGAGGACCTGATCACTAGTCAAAAAGAAGACCCCATTGTAGGCATCTTCTATAAACACATAGAAGATCCTGAAAGCAACCCCATCTCAAAAGATGATTGCATTGGCAAAGAAGATCTTAGAATCTTAATGAAATCTAGATCACAATTCAAGTTACAGGATGGTTTGTTAATTAGAACCTCCAAAACTGGCATCCAGCAGTGGGTAGTACCCACCAAGTTCAGAGGTCTAATGCTTCAACATGCCCATGATGCTCCCACATCTGGTCATCGGGGTGCCAAACTCACGTATGAAATATTGCGTGATTATGCTTTTTGGCCACACATGTTGAAAGATGTTCAAACCTACTGTCAAGGGTGTTTAATCTGTCCACAGTTCCAACCCACTGCACCAACGCATAGAGCGCCATTGCAGAAAAGGGGGATGGTAATGCCATGGTCAGATATACAAATTGATTTTATTGGCCCAGTAACAAGATCATCAAGAGGTAACAAATACATGTTAACCGTGGCATGCCTGTTCACTAAATGGGTAGAGTGCATTAGTGCACCTAACAATAGTGCTGAAACATGTGCAGCATTGCTCATCAACCATGTATTTTCCAGATTTGGTCTGCCCCAAAGAATCGAGTCAGATCGGGGGACCCACTTCACTAGCGAAGTGATGACAAAAATGTGGAAAATACTAGGGGTTAAAAGAAAGCTCCATATTGCTTATAGAGCTGCCTCAAGTGGTGGTGTAGAGCGTTACAACCAGTCCATTGTTAAAATCCTCAAAAAGTTTGTGAGTGAAACAGGTAAAGACTGGGATGTAAAACTACCTCTAGTCTTAATGGCATTAAGAGCAACTCCAAGTAGTGCTACCAAGATGTCACCTTTTGAACTGATGACTGGTAGAAGAATGGTTCTACCTCAGCATCTGCTATACCGTACATCAGACCAAAACTTGATAAACGCTGCTAATACACATCAATATGTGGAGAACTTAAGAAAACACCTGCAATATGCCTTTGCATTTGATCAAAGGAATTTAGAAAGAGCCGCAACTGCCACTAAAACCTATTATGATCTCAAAACATCCAAAAAGGAATATGAAATAAATGATAAAGTTTATCTTTATAACTTTGGAAGAGATCAGGTTAGGGAGAAGAAATTTCTTCCCTCATGGAAAGGTCCTTTCGTCATTACTGACAAAATATCTCCAGTGGCCTATAAAATACGGATCCCCAAAAATGAAAGTTTCATAGATAAATGGGCCCATATCAATCAATTGCGAGCGTGTCATCCCAGATCCCAACTACAAGTCATAGAGGGAGAATGAAGTGTCATATCCCCAAATGAACTAAAGACATACTATAGTTTAAAGATGCCTAACTGATAAACATGAAGGTTCAAAATTGACAGACTATCTACATAGAAGACTGTCCATGATGTGTACGGTCAACATCCTCACCAAATACCACTAACTTTGATCCAATTCAAATACATGTGTCCTACATATTTTTGAATTGGAAAGGGGGATTTATGTCAAGGTATTTGAAATATTATTAAATAATATATAGAGGTATATTTGTCTTTATTTAATAGATCTGTGGATATGAACATGGTCTGTAGGACAAAGGATTAGATCTCCCCCACTCCAATTGCACAGGAGACATTCTTGGCTGAAAGGAGAACAAAGGATTATCTCTGGGAGATATCACACACTCAATATGTTAAATTATGCAATTGTATAATTTAGCAAGGAACTAAAATATAACATAGTTTCAGGATACAGGCAAATATATGGAGACGAAATGTCTGAATTACCCTTTTGGAACTGATCAAAATCATGGAGAGACAGCTTTTATGCACATGGTGTTAATTTTTAAATACACATCTGCACTGCTGGCTAAACAGGAAATATGCTGTTTTAAAGACTCTTACAACTCCTCATGGATTGACCCCATGTGGAGCAATAAAGGCCTTGGGAAACACAGACAAATGCTAAGGTGTGACTCTGGAAGTTCACGTAAGCAGACAGCAAATAAACATTTTTTTTTCTCTCTCTGTTTAAATACATGCCCCAGAATGTATTAAATATAGAAATTTGGGAAATTGTCTAAATTCTATATTATTATTACATGGGTATTTGCTAAGCTTGGGAGGTAACTGTTTTAGTCAGTCAAAAATGTGTAATAACGTCTGTTTTTGCTTATATTTTTCAGACAGATAAATTCAGATATACATAGAAATGATATATATGTTTTGAAAACACAAAAGATCTTACTTAGCCTCTGTGTTTTTAAGAATATAAATAAATACTTATGGACCATACACATACTAATGATTGGATCATCTCTAATAATTATTTCTATTTTTATTGCAGACAACCATTGGTCATGAGCATCAATCTTAGAAAGAGACGGAATGCCGCATGAAATGAATTAAGTCATATCATATAAACATACAAATAAATGTTTATAAAGTTTCACATACATCTTTTAAAATATAGTGAGATGAAAATATGGAAGTTACTTTGATGTGATATGACTATGAGATATATATTTGATGTGATATAACTATGAAATATAAGTTATTTTAATATAATGTTAGATATGTGATGTTTCATATCAAAATGATCAGAAAATTCATTAAGATATAACTTATCCAAAACAAATATTATGAATAGTTGTCGCAGTAAATTATGATAAAAATTAATAACCATTTCATAGAAATACTGACTTAAGCTGTTTCAAATGTTGCTGTGTCTGTTTGTGCTGCCACCTGGTGTTATGTTGCGAGAACTACAGCCAGAAGGTTCTCTCTGGCTGTTAAAAATGAAATTTCCAAGGGCCAATCCGATTTAGACTTCCCAGATAACCAATGGGAAGGTCAGCTCCCGCAGGGCCACCCACAATTTACCAGTGATGGGAAAACCAAATAAAAAGTGAATGCAATGGAGAGAAAGACACAGATTTTCTGCTGAAGCTAAAACTTGTAACTGGTTCCCGCTGGTGTGAGATACCACTTTACTTGAGCAAAGCGAATCTACCCTTCTCATTGATTGCGATATACACTTATTGGTGATCTGAGGTAAAATAATTCCTACCAAGGAACATCGGATATCGACTGCTTTTTACTTTGGTAACGTATTCAAGGTTTTGTAAGATAAGTTATATGCATAGTTAATTTGAATTTAATAGATTTAAAGAAGCAGTGTGTTTTTCTCAAGTTAGCATTTCACAGCCTATATACATATATTGTTTAAATCTGCGTCTGATTGGCTAAGTAACTCATCTATACAAGTTCTGGTATTGTCAGTTAATTTTGTATTAGGATAAATTGCAATTAAATAGCAGAATATATATTATCCTATTGTTTTATAAACACTGTTTAGAATTGTATTGCTTGGATGTTAAAGGTTTTTAGTCCCATTGTGTTAAATAAATAAAAGGCTAAATTGTGAAGGTATATTTTTCTGGGTTTTGTAAGAAGGATAGCATATCTTAAGAGTTGGTTTAAACGCATATACATTTTGTTTCATTTCCTTTTATTGCAAATATACTTCAATGATTTTATGGATATTAACTAAATAAAAGAATTCAGATATTTATATTAATTGTATGGTCTAGTAGGTGCATGGTTGATAAGGGTTTCTACTTCTTTGTATTGTGTTTATAACCCTGCCATAAACTTATATATATTATTTGGATAGCACTACTAAGATTTTCATAAATATACTGACAAAACGGAACCCCTTGAAGAACTGAAAGAACTAAATTTAAACTCCAGGGAGGAGTCAAAGGTCTGTAAACAGGCTTGATCCTAACCAGAGCCTGAACAAATGCTTGAACATCTGGCATAGCTGCCAGTCGTTTGTGTAGTAAGACAGATAAAGCAGAAATCTGTCCCTTTAGAGAACTCGCAGATAATCCTTTATCCAAACCTTCTTGCAGAAAGGAAAGAATCTTAGGAATTTTAATCTTATTCCAAGGTAATCCCTTGGATTCACACCAGCAGATATATCTTTTCCATATCTTATGGTAAATCTTTCTAGTTACCGGTTTTCTGGCCTGAACCAGAGTATCAATCACAGAATCTGAAAACCCACGCTTTGATAGAATCAAGCGTTCAATCTCCAAGCCGTCAGCTGGAGGGAGACCAGATTTGGATGTTCGAATGGACCCTGAACAAGAAGGTCCTGTCTCAAAGGTAGCTTCCATGGTGGAACCGATGACATATTCACCAGGTCTGCATACCAAGTCCTGCGTGGCCACGCAGGGGCTATCAAGATCACCGAGGCCCTCTCCTGTTTGATCCTGGCTACCAGCCTGGGAATGAGAGGAAACGGTGGAAACACATAAGCTAGGTTGAAGGTCCAAGGCGCTACTAGTGCATCCACTAGAGTCGCCTTGGGATCCCTGGATCTGGACCCGTAGCAAGGAACTTTGAAGTTCTGACGAGACGCCATCAGATCCATGTCTGGAATGCCCCATAGTTGCGTCAACTGGGCAAAGATCTCCGGGTGGAGTTCCCACTCCCCCGGATGGAATGTCTGACGACTCAAATAATCCGCTTCCCAGTTTTCTACACCTGGAATGTGGATCGCAGATAGGTGGCAGGAGTGATTCTCCGCCCATTGTATTATTTTGGTCACTTCTTTCATCGCCAGGGAACTCCTTGTTCCCCCCTGATGATTGAGATACGCAACAGTCGTCATGTTGTCTGATTGGAACCTTATGAATCTGGCCTTTGCTAGCTGAGGCCAAGCCTTGAGAGCATTGAATATCGCTCTTAGTTCCAGAATGTTTATCGGGAGAAGAGACTCTTCCCGAGACCACAGTCCCTGAGCTTTCAGGGATTCCCAGACCGCGCCCCAGCCCACTAGGCTGGCGTCGGTCGTGACGATGACCCACTCTGGACTGCGGAAGCTCATTCCCTGGGATAGGTGATCCTGGGTTAGCCACCAACGGAGTGAGTCTCTGGTCATCTGATCTACTTGAATCACTGGAGACAAGTCTGTATAATCCCCATTCCACTGTTTCAGCATGCACAGTTGTAATGGTCTTAGATGAATTCGCGCAAAAGGAACTATGTCCATTGCCGCAACCATCAATCCTACTACTTCCATGCACTGAGCTATGGAAGGACGTGGAACAGAATGAAGAACTTGACAAGCGCTTAGAAGTTTTGACTTTCTGACATCTGTCAGAAAGATCTTCATTTCTAAGGAATCTATTATTGTTCCCAAGAAGGGAACTCTGGTTGACGGAGACAGAGAACTTTTTTCTATGTTCACCTTCCATCCGTGAGATCTGAGAAAGGCCAGAACGATGTCTGTATGAGCCTTTGATTTTGAAAGGGACGACGCTTGTATTAGAATGTCGTCCAAGTATGGTACTACTGCAATGCCCCTCGGTCTTAGAACCGCTAGAAGGGACCCGAGTACCTTTGTGAAAATCCTTGGAGCAGTGGCTAATCCAAATGGGAGGGCCACAAACTGGTAATGTTTGTCCAGAAAGGCGAACCTTAGGAACTGATGATGTTCTTTGTGGATAGGAATATGTAGGTACGCATCCTTTAGATCCACGGTAGTCATAAATTGACCTTCCTGGATAGTGGGTAGAATCGTTCGAATGGTTTCCATTTTGAACGATGGTACCCTGAGAAATTTGTTTAGGATCTTTAAATCCAGAATTGGTCTGAAGGTTCCCTCTTTTTTGGGAACTACGAACAGATTTGAGTAAAAACAGAATTTATGCTTACCTGATAAATTACTTTCTCCAACGGTGTGTCCGGTCCACGGCGTCATCCTTACTTGTGGGATATTCTCTTCCCCAACAGGAAATGGCAAAGAGTCCCAGCAAAGCTGGTCACATGATCCCTCCTAGGCTCCGCCCACCCCAGTCATTTGACCGACGGACAGGAGGAAATATATATAGGAGAAACCATATGATACCGTGGTGACTGTAGTTAGAGAAAATAATTCATCAGACCTGATTAAAAAACCAGGGCGGGCCGTGGACCGGACACACCGTTGGAGAAAGTAATTTATCAGGTAAGCATAAATTCTGTTTTCTCCAACATTGGTGTGTCCGGTCCACGGCGTCATCCTTACTTGTGGGAACCAATACCAAAGCTTTAGGACACGGATGAAGGGAGGGAGCAAATCAGGTCACCTAAACGGAAGGAACCACAGCTTGCAAAACCTTTCTCCCAAAAATAGCCTCTGAAGACGCAAAAGTATCAAATTTGTAAAATTTGGCAAAAGTGTGCAGTGAAGACCAAGTCGCTGCCTTACATATCTGGTCAACAGAAGCCTCGTTCTTGAAGGCCCATGTGGAAGCCACAGCCCTAGTGGAGTGAGCTGTGATTCTTTCAGGAGGCTGCCGTCCGGCAGTCTCATAAGCCAATCGGATAATGCTTTTAAGCCAAAAGGAAAGAGAGGTAGAAGTCGCTTTTTGACCTCTCCTTTTACCAGAATAAACAACAAACAAGGAAGATGTTTGTCTGAAATCTTTAGTAGCCTCTAAATAGAATTTTAGAGCACGGACTACGTCCAAATTGTGTAACAAACGTTCCTTCTTTGAAACTGGATTCGGACACAAAGAAGGTACAACTATCTCCTGGTTAATATTTTTGTTAGAAACAACTTTCGGAAGAAAACCAGGCTTAGTACGCAAAACCACCTTATCTGCATGGAACACCAGATAGGGCGGAGAACACTGCAGAGCAGATAACTCTGAAACTCTTCTAGCAGAAGAAATTGCAACTAAAAACAAAACTTTCCAAGATAGTAACTTAATATCTATGGAATGTAAAGGTTCAAACGGAACCCCTTGAAGAAATGAAAGAACTAGATTTAGACTCCAGGGAGGAGTCAAAGGTCTGTAAACAGGCTTGATCCTAACCAGAGCCTGATCAAATGCTTGAACATCTAGCACGGCTGCCAGTCTTTTGTGAAGTAAAACAGATAAAGCAGAGATCTGTCCCATTAGAGAACTTGCAGATAATCCTTTCTCCAAACCTTCTTGTAGAAAGGATAGAATCTTAGGAATTTTTATCTTGTTCCATGGGAATCCTTTGGATTCACACCAACAGATATATTTTTTCCATATTTTATGGTAAATTTTTCTAGTTACAGGCTTTCTAGCCTGAATCAGAGTATCTATTACAGAATCTGAAAACCCACGCTTTGATAAAATCAAGCATTCAATCTCCAAGCCGTCAGTTGGAGGGAAACCAGATTCGGATGTTCGAATAGACCCTGAACAAGAAGGTCCTGTCTCAAAGGTAGCTTCCATGGTGGAGCCGATGACATATTCACCAGGTCTGCATACCAAGTCCTGCGTGGCCACGCAGGAGCTATCAAGATCACCGAGGCCCTCTCCTGATTGATCCTGGCTACCAGCCTGGGAATGAGAGGAAACGGTGGGAATACATAAGCTAGGTTGAAGGTCCAAGGTGCTACTAGTGCATCTACTAGAGTCGCCTTGGGATCCCTGGATCTGGACCCGTAGCAAGGAACCTTGAAGTTCTGACGAGACGCCATCAGATCCATGTCTGGAATGCCCCATAATTGAGTTATTTGGGCAAAGATTTCCGGATGGAGTTCCCACTCCCCCGGATGGAATGTCTGACGACTCAGAAAATCCGCTTCCCAATTTTCCACTCCTGGGATGTGGATCGCAGACAAGTGGCAGGAGTGATCCTCCGCCCATTGAATTATCTTGGTCACTTCTTTCATCGCCAGGGAACTCCTTGTTCCCCCCTGATGATTGATATATGCAACGGTCGTCATGTTGTCTGATTGAAACCTTATGAATTTGGCCTTTGCTAGTTGAGGCCAAGCTCTGAGAGCATTGAATATCGCTCTCAGTTCCAGAATGTTTATCGGGAGAAGAGACTCTTCCCGAGACCATAGACCCTGAGCTTTCAGGGATTCCCAGACCGCGCCCCAGCCCACTAGACTGGCGTCGGTCGTGACAATGACCCACTCTGGTCTGCGGAAGCTCATTCCCTGTGACAGATTGTCCAGGGTCAGCCACCAACGGAGTGAATCTCTGGTCTTTTGGTCTACTTGAATCATCGGAGACAAGTCTGTATAATCCCCATTCCACTGTCTGAGCATGCACAGTTGTAATGGTCTTAGATGAATTCGTGCAAAAGGAACTATGTCCATTGTTGCAACCATCAATCCTATTACTTCCATGCACTGCGCTATGGAAGGACGAGGAACAGAATGAAGTACTTGACAAGAGCTTAGAAGTTTTGATTTTCTGACCTCTGTCAGAAAAATCCTCATTTCTAAGGAATCTATTATTGTTCCCAAGAAGGGAACTCTTGTTGACGGGGACAGAGAACTTTTTTCTTTGTTCACCTTCCATCCGTGAGATCTGAGAAAAGCTAGGACGATGTCCGTATGAGCCTTTGCTCTTGACAGGGACGACGCTTGAATTAGGATGTCGTCCAAGTAAGGTACTACTGCAATGCCCCTTGGTCTTAGAACCGCTAGAAGGGACCCTAGTACCTTTGTGAAAATCCTTGGAGCAGTGGCTAATCCGAATGGAAGTGCCACAAACTGGTAATGCTTGTCCAGAAAAGCGAACCTTAGGAACTGATGATGTTCCTTGTGGATAGGAATATGTAGGTACGCATCCTTTAAATCCACGGTAGTCATAAATTGACTTTCCTGGATGGTGGGTAGGATCGTTCGAATAGTTTCCATTTTGAACGATGGTACCCTGAGAAATTTGTTTAGGATCTTCAGATCCAAAATTCGTCTGAATGTTCCCTCTTTTTTGGGAACTATGAACAGATTGGAATAAAATCCCATTCCTTGTTCTCTTATTGGAACTGGATGTATCACCCCCATCTTTAACAGGTCTTCTACACAATGTAAGAATGCCTGTCTCTTTATTTGGTTTGAAGATAAGTGAGACCTGTGGAACCTTCCCCTTGGGGGTAGTTCCTTGAATTCCAGGAGATAACCTTGAGAAACTATTTCTAGCGCCCAAGGATCCTGAACATCTCTTGCCCAAGCCTGAGCAAAGAGAGAGAGTCTGCCCCCCACTAGATCCGGTCCCGGATCGGGGGCTATCCCTTCATGCTGTTTTGGTAGCAGTGGTAGGCTTCTTGGCCTGCTTACCCTTGTTCCAGCCTTGCATTGGTTTCCAGGCTGGTTTGGGTTGTGAAGTATTACCCTCTTGCTTAGAGGATGCAGAATTAGAGGCTGGTCCGTTTCTGCGAAAGGGACAAAAATTAGGCTTATTTTTAGCCTTAAAAGACCTATCCTGTGGGAGGGCGTGGCCCTTTCCCCCAGTGATGTCTGAAATAATCTCTTTCAAATCTGGTCCAAATAATGTTTTACCTTTGAAAGGAATGTTAAGCAATTTTGTCTTGGAAGACACATCCGCTGACCAAGACTTTAGCCAAAGCGCTCTGCGCGCCACGATAGCAAACCCTGAATTTTTCGCCGCTAATCTAGCTAATTGCAAAGCGGCATCTAAAACAAAAGAGTTAGCCAATTTAAGTGCTTGAACTCTGTCCATAACCTCCTCATACGAAGATTCTTTACTGAGCGACTTTTCTAGTTCCTCGAACCAGAAACACGCTGCCGTAGTGACAGGAACAATGCATGAAATTGGTTGTAGAAGGTAACCTTGCTGTACAAAAATCTTTTTAAGCAAACCCTCTAATTTTTTATCCATAGGATCTTTGAAAGCACAACTATCTTCGATAGGAATAGTAGTGCGTTTGTTTAGAGTAGAAACCGCCCCCTCGACCTTGGGGACTGTCTGCCATAAGTCCTTTCTGGGGTCGACTATAGGAAATAATTTCTTAAATATAGGGGGGGGGGGACAAAAGGTATGCCAGGCTTTTCCCACTCTTTATTTACTATGTCCGCCACCCGCTTGGGTATAGGAAAAGCGTCGGGGGGCACCGGAACCTCTAGGAACTTGTCCATCTTACATAATTTCTCTGGAATGACCAAATTGTCACAATCATCCAGAGTAGATAACACCTCCTTAAGCAGTGCACAGAGATGTTCTAATTTAAATTTAAATGTCACAACATCAGGTTCAGCTTGATGAGAAATTTTTCCTGAATCTGAGATTTCTCCATCAGACAAAACCTCCCTCATGGCCCCTTGAGATTGGTGTGAGGGTATGTCAGAACAGTTATCATCAGCGCCCTCTTGCTCTTCAGTGTTTAAAACAGAGCAATCGCGCTTTCTCTGATAAGTAGGCATTTTGGATAAAAGATTTGCTATGGAGTTATCCATTACAGCCGTTAATTGTTGCATGGTAATAAGTATTGGCGCACTAGATGTACTAGGGGCCTCCTGTGTGGGCAAAACTGGTGTAGACACAGTAGGGGATGATGTAGTATCATGTTTACTCTCCTCATTTGAGGAATCATCTTGGGCAATATCATTATCTGTGGCATTACTGTCCTTACTTTGTTTGGACACTATGGCACAATTATCACATAAATTTAAATGGGGAGACACATTGGCTTTCATACATATAGAACATAGCTTATCTGATGGTACAGACATGTTAAACAGGCTTAAACTTGTCAACAAAGCACAAAAAACGTTTTAAAATAAAACCATTACTGTCTCTTTAAATTTCAAACTGAAAAACACTTTATTACTGAATATGTGAAAAAGTATGAAGGAATTGTTCAAAAATTACCAAAATTTCACCACAGTGTCTTAAAGCATTAAAAGTATTGCACACCAAATTTCAGAGCTTTAACCCTTAAAATAACGGAACCGGAGCCGTTTTTAAATTTGACCCCTATACAGTCCCAGCTATATGCTTTGCTGAGACCCAACCAAGCCCAGAGGGGAATACGATACCAAATGACGCCTTCTAGAAGCTTTTTTAGTGATTCTTAGCTCCTCACACATGCATCTGCATGCCTTGCTCTCCAAAAACAACTGCGCAGTAATGGCGCGAAAATGAGGCTCAGTCTATAACTAGAAAGGCCCCCAGACTAAAAAAGGTGTCCAACACAGTGCCTGCCGTTTTTTAAACGTTCCCCAAGATTATAATGCCAATTATTAGCTAGAATCTGCATAATATGCCCCAATAAAGCAATCGTTTTAGCCCATAAAAATGTCTACCAGTTTTTAAGCCCTTTTTTAAGCCCTTTATTCTTTTATGTTTGACTAAGAAAATGGCTTACCGGTCCCCATGAGGGGAAATGACAGCCTTCCAGCATTACATGGTCTTGTTAGAAATATGGCTAGTCATACCTTAAGCAGAAAAGTCTGCTAATTGTTTCCCCCAACTGAAGTTACTTCATCTCCACAGTCCTGTGTGGAAACAGCAATCGATTTTAGTTACTGTCTGCTAAAATCATCTTCCTCTTACAAACAGAAATCTTCATCCTTTTCTGTTTCAGAGTAAATAGTACATACCAGCACTATTTTAAAATAACAAACACTTGATAGAAGAATAAAAACTACATTTAAACACCAAAAAAACTCTTAACCATCTCCGTGGAGATGTTGCCTGTGCAACGGCAAAGAGAATGACTGGGGTGGGCGGAGCCTAGGAGGGATCATGTGACCAGCTTTGCTGGGACTCTTTGCCATTTCCTGTTGGGGAAGAGAATATCCCACAAGTAAGGATGACGCCGTGGACCGGACACACCAATGTTGGAGAAATCCCATTCCTTGTTCCGTCATTGGAACGGGGTGTATCACTCCCATCTTTAACAGGTCTTCTACACAATGTAAGAACGCCTGTCTCTTTATTTGGTTTGAGGATAAGTGAGACATGTGGAATCTTCCCCTTGGGGGTAGTTCCTTGAATTCCAGAAGATAACCCTGAGAAACTATTTCTAGCGTCCAGGGATCCTGACCATCTCTTGCCCAAGCCTGAGCAAAGAGAGAGAGTCTGCCCCCCACTAGATCCGGTCCCGGATCGGGGGCTACTCCTTCATGCTGTTTTGTTAGCAGCGGCAGGCTTCTTGGCCTGCTTACCCTTGTTCCAGCCTTGCATCGGTTTCCAGGCTGTTTGGACTGTGAGGTATTACCCTCTTGCTTAGAGGATGCAGAATTAGAGCCTGGTCCGTTCCTGAAATTACGAAAGGAACGAAAATTAGACTTATTCTTGGCCTTGAAAGGCCTATCTTGTGGGAGGGCGTGACCCTTTCCCCCAGTGATGTCTGAGATAATCTCTTTCAATTCTGGTCCAAAGAGAGTTTTAGTTATATAGGCATATGGAGAGAAATATACATTAAAGTTGAATTTGAGTCCCCAACTTAATTATATAACGTATCATACAGGGAAGCGAAGTGTATCAACCCTGTGTAACGAGAATCAATCTCAAAGCTAATTAAATGGGCAGGGGGGTGCTCTATATCCTAGCATAAACATAGACAAATGTGAAGAAAAAATGGATATATCAGAGCACACAATCGCCACAAATATAAGTGATGTGTAAGTGAGTTGGCTGTGAGCGAGCCAAGTAAAATAAAATATAACTTTTAATATTACATATAAAATAAAATAAAGTTGGTGAAGAACATTCACACATGTACAGTGCAGGGTTAAAAACACTTAAAAATTGTGAACTGAATGCTGAGATGCCCAGGTAATAACCATTAATGTGGGTTTGAGAGAGAGAATCTGGCAGGGAGGCACCACAAAATGCTCACGGATTGCACAAAAAACTAAGCTATAAAAGAGGATTGACCTCACACAACAGTATATCTATCTAGTGCAATACTGGAGCAGTGCCTAAGCCTGTCAGAGTCCCAAACAATAGTGTATCAGGTAGTGTAGTAGTTAACAATACTCGAATATCAAATGTAAGATATAGGACTAATAATAAGAAGAGCCCAAAACAAATACCGGACTGTTATACACTTTGATTACATATAAGTTGCATTCCTTTTAAAGTACCAATTACCACGTAACCCACATAAGGCAAATAGTTTAAGCATTCATAGAGAGCGCCTGATGCGCATTTCGCCACGCTCGTGGCTTTGTCAAAGGCTAACCCGACTCACGCCGAACTCACTGTTAAAGTAGTGCTGTTAGCCAATAGGGGGTGAGTAATCGTACACACCCCTATGATAATAACCAATCGTTAGTAACCCATCCGATTGGTTAGTCTAATGTCACATGACTTCTTGGGTAATGACGTATACTTGGAGGCGTATAATGTTAACGCTTATGTAAACACTTATTATAAGACAGGACTTGTGTATCGGTAGCTTGCTAACATTGATCTAGGCTCACATCAGCTATATTGTATATCAGCTGCTTAACACGGGACATAACCTCCTCAAAAGTAAACATCTTGTGTATAACGAAGCATCTAAATAAGTTTGTGATAGTTGTCACTTTCGCCAATGTAATATGTGGTTAGTGAATACTATATAGTGACCATAATCATTATATTGCATATTAATTGTAATGTTGATCAAGCCACAAGATAAAGAGTATCAGATAATGATAAATAGATATCCGTTTCGCTTAAGAGATAAGATCATCAGAGCTCCGGTACTATCCATTATCATATATATTCTGTCCGATTGTGTTTCCTTAAAAGAAAAGTCACGAAAGAGCTGACATGTTGTAAACCTTATTTAAATTGTTGAGCAGACCGATAGTACACTTAAAGCATGATGATGATATTTTAATATTTATGTGTTATAACTTTTGATAACAGTAGGATATTATCATAATATCATTAGGTTTTAGATTTTCAATACATTATAATAGCAATTAGTATTTAACTATGTTGATAACAGAAGATAATGTTATCAAAGTATCATGACTTTTTCATAATTATACACGGATTAATGTAGGGATATCAATAAATGACCGTGTATTAATCCCATAAGTGTATAGTCTTACTGACATCTTATGTTGGATTGACAAAGAAATTAATTAATATCGAGAGGAGAAGTTAATTAGCAAGAAGGAGAGGTATAAAAATAGGCTTTGTTCTTTTGTCATCTTTGATAGATGTAACATATATAACATATATCGCCATATATCTCTATTATGTCTATAGAGCTGTGGTACCACATTTGTTTGTACGGAATAAAATAATTATATGTGTAAATTATTGATTCCATAATCAAAGAAAACGTAATGATTTACTAAGTATATATAGAAGATTTGTAGTGTAGTTCAGTTTTATCATTCCGTATATTACACTTATTTAGTTAGATGTTAGGTGGGGGGCATTGATATATGTTTACTAAACATATGTTAAGTTACCAATTTACTGTTTAGTCCCTCACCCATCCTGAGTCTCCTGTTTAAGTCAGATTTTACCAGATATCTGTGGTAAGTGTTTATGGATATACTGGTCTTATAAAAAGGAATTATATCCATCTTGTTCGTTAAGACCTACTGGTGCCAAAGTATTTAACCAGAATATCCAACGGCATTCTGCCTGGAGCAGCATGCTCTCCACATTTCCTGCTCTAATTCCTGGTTTAATCACCTGAAGTACTGAGACCTTTAAGTCTGGTTTGGTGCCATGATTCTTGGCATAATGCTTAGCTACTGGGGTGAGAATTTTGCCTTTCTCTTGATCTTTAATACAGTTCTTAATGCTATTCATATGTTCCCCCAGTCGTGTGCGTAACTCTCGGGTCGTTATACCAATATATCTCTTTCCACATTTACACAGTAAGCAATAAACCACATTTTTAGTTTTACAGTTGGCAAATCCAAGCATCCGCTTTGTACCTCCAGTACGACTGATGAACTCTCTTTCATTAGATATGAATTTGCAAAAACTGCATGTGCCACAGGTGTATGTTCCACATACATATTTGCTGCATTTTCTTTTAGTAAAATGACTTTTAACCAACATGTTGCCAATCGTTGGCGCTCTCCTCCAGCTGGTTTTTATTTTGTCACCTATAAAGGCTGATAAGTCTCTGTCAGATTTTAGAATACCACTATGTTTATTTAGAATATCAGTAATTCTATTATGATTATTATTGTAAGTAGTTACAAATCTGACCTCCCTGTCAACTGTTTTGTTTTTCTTTTTAGGGATTAACAAAGACTCCCTTGGTGTTCTTTTTGCTCTTTGGTACGCTTTTCGGATTATTTTGCGAGTATACCCTCTGCTTTTTAATCTTATTTTCAATTCTTTTGCTCGTTCATTAAAAATTTGAAAATCACTGCAGTTTCTTCTTATTCTTAAGAACTCCCCTGTTGGGATTGCATTCTTAGTACTACTGGTGTGGCAGCTATCATATTGTAGAATTGAATTAGTAGCCGTGTCCTTTCTAAAAAGGTCTGTTTTAAGACAATTGTTCTCATCTTTATAAATATGGAGGTCCAGAAATTCCACTTTACTCTCGCTTATACAGTAGGTCAACTTAAGATTCATATCATTTTGATTCAGAATAGATATGAATTCTTTAAATATTTCTGCACTGCCTGTCCATATTATGAAGAGATCGTCTATATACCGACACCACAGATTTATATAGTCAGTATATTTGGACATGCTTTCATTGAAAACAAATTCTCTTTCCCACCACCCCAAGTAGATATTTGCATATGTAGGTGCGCATGATGACCCCATTGCGGTGCCCTGAATTTGCAGGTAGAAGTGGTCATTAAAAACAAAATAGTTGTGTGTAAGTACAAACTGCAACAATTTAATTATAAATCTATTTCTTTCAAGTTTATCATTAGATTGCATGCTTAAGAAGAATTCTACTGCTTTCAATCCAAAGTCATGTTTGATAGAGGTATACAATGATTCAACATCACACGTGATTAGGAGGGAATCTTCATCTATTGTTAGGTCGTTTATTTTACTCAAAATATCCATTGTATCACGGGTATAGGATGGTAATGTCCATACTATCTCTCTTAAGTATAAGTCAAGGAATTTGCTCCCCTGTTCACACAGACTATTTATACTGGAGACAATTGGTCTACCTGGTGGTTTTTCTTTATTTTTGTGGATTTTGGGTAGAAAGTATATAGTCGCTATTCTTGGATTCTTAACTTGTAGAAAAGACCATTCTTTTTGACTAATTAAATTGTCTTTTTTGGCATTGTTAATCAAATCAGAGTAATTAGTTAAGAACTGGGAGGTGGGGTTGGAGAACAGGTGTTTGTAGCATTTGCGATCATTTAGTTGTTTATTAGCTTCATAAACATATTCATCTTTTCCCCAAATGACAATATTACCCCCTTTGTCTGAGGGTTTGATGATTACATCATCCCACGAGTTGATCATTTTAAGTGCTTCCTCTTCTTTTTTACTGATATTCCTGATTATGGTATCAGGCAATTTAAGGAAGTCATGTATGACCATTTTTAAGAAAACCTCAATTTGGGGTACTTTTGATGTTGGTGGCATATATTTAGATTTTAATTTAATTTGTTTATCTAGAAATTCTTCCACTTCTACCTTCTCATTTTCTTCATTTTCGGTTAATAAATCAATTAGTATGTCTAATGTTTGGAGATCACTTGTGTCATTGTCATCATTGGTACTGTACATTTTCTTTAGTAGAAGTTTTCTACAGTAAAGATGTAGATCTTTTATTAATTCAAATTTGTTCAAACGGGGGGAGGGGGAGAAGGACAGACCTCTAGATAGGACTTGTTGTTGAGTCTCAGTAATAGTTCTGTTGGTTAGATTAATAACCTGCAGTTTATCATTTTTATTATTATCACCATTCACCATCTTGGTCGCTTCCCCCAGTCCTCCCTCCTCCTGTACCCATTGTCGGTCCTGTAACCCCACCTCGTTCGGTCTCGCAAGGTTCTGTTTTCCTTTCCCCCTTCTTGTGGGTCTCGTTTTTCTTTGTCGAGATGTGTTATGTCTCTCCCTAAAAAACTACTAGTGCTGGGTCTGTTAACATTGCTTTCTGAGTCACTGTCTTCTACTGCCGAAGACTCACAGTCCGATTGATGTGTGTTCTTAGGTGGGGGTAAGCTATTTGGTGGCCTTCGTCTAGACTGTTTGTCGTCCCATGTGAATATCTTTCCTTTTTCAAAATCTTTAATGTCTCTTTTCATTTTGGAACATTTGGTCTGTATAATGTCTTTTTCTTTTTTATCTAGTTCTTCTCTCATCTCTTTATAAGCTTGTTTAAATTTTTCTAGTGATTCAAATTTTTGTAATTTCACATTATAATCACTAATTTCTTTATCCAACTCTGACATGACCTCTGTCTCATAATCTGATAAAATCGCCACCAATATTTCTGAGCAGTTTATCAGTGCTTGTTCCCATCTGTCTTTATAGGTGTCAATATGAAAAGAAAAAGTAGGAAACAGACGTACTCTCAGTCCTCTAGGGATAATGTGTTTTGCTAGGTATTTATCATACGCGCTCTTATTCCAAAAAGAGCGCGTATGTTTCCTGATTAGATAATTTAGAGATTTCAGGCCATCTTCCCAGTTATCTATTTCGGTTTCTAGAGTGTTTTCAGTGTCGCATGCTAGTGCGAATGTCTTATCTATGTCCCTTAGTCTTTGGTCTTGTCTGTTTTTAAAGTCTTGTGACAGGTTATGTGTCATTTTCGTGTTTCTTTCTTTATACCTTGTGATTGGCTACACCAAAAGTTCTGTACATAGACAGAAGGAGAGTAATTATTCTCAGATTGCTGTCCTAAACAGCTGATAGACGTTAATAGTTATATAGGCATATGGAGAGAAATATACATTAAAGTTGAATTTGAGTCCCCAACTTAATTATATAACGTATCATACAGGGAAGCGAAGTGTATCAACCCTGTGTAACGAGAATCAATCTCAAAGCTAATTAAATGGGCAGGGGGGTGCTCTATATCCTAGCATAAACATAGACAAATGTGAAGAAAAAATGGATATATCAGAGCACACAATCGCCACAAATATAAGTGATGTGTAAGTGAGTTGGCTGTGAGCGAGCCAAGTAAAATAAAATATAACTTTTAATATAACTTTTAATATTACATATAAAATAAAATAAAGTTGGTGAAGAACACACCAGTAGTACTAAGAATGCAATCCCAACAGGGGAGTTCTTAAGAATAAGAAGAAACTGCAGTGATTTTCAAATTTTTAATGAACGAGCAAAAGAATTGAAAATAAGATTAAAAAGCAGAGGGTATACTCGCAAAATAATCCGAAAAGCGTACCAAAGAGCAAAAAGAACACCAAGGGAGTCTTTGTTAATCCCTAAAAAGAAAAACAAAACAGTTGACAGGGAGGTCAGATTTGTAACTACTTACAATAATAATCATAATAGAATTACTGATATTCTAAATAAACATAGTGGTATTCTAAAATCTGACAGAGACTTATCAGCCTTTATAGGTGACAAAATAAAAACCAGCTGGAGGAGAGCGCCAACGATTGGCAACATGTTGGTTAAAAGTCATTTTACTAAAAGAAAATGCAGCAAATATGTATGTGGAACATACACCTGTGGCACATGCAGTTTTTGCAAATTCATATCTAATGAAAGAGAGTTCATCAGTCGTACTGGAGGTACAAAGCGGATGCTTGGATTTGCCAACTGTAAAACTAAAAATGTGGTTTATTGCTTACTGTGTAAATGTGGAAAGAGATATATTGGTATAACGACCCGAGAGTTACGCACACGACTGGGGGAACATATGAATAGCATTAAGAACTGTATTAAAGATCAAGAGAAAGGCAAAATTCTCACCCCAGTAGCTAAGCATTATGCCAAGAATCATGGCACCAAACCAGACTTAAAGGTCTCAGTACTTCAGGTGATTAAACCAGGAATTAGAGCAGGAAATGTGGAGAGCATGCTGCTCCAGGCAGAATGCCGTTGGATATTCTGGTTAAATACTTTGGCACCAGTAGGTCTTAACGAACAAGATGGATATAATTCCTTTTTATAAGACCAGTATATCCATAAACACTTACCACAGATATCTGGTAAAATCTGACTTAAACAGGAGACTCAGGATGGGTGAGGGACTAAACAGTAAATTGGTAACTTAACATATGTTTAGTAAACATATATCAATGCCCCCCACCTAACATCTAACTAAATAAGTGTAATATACGGAATGATAAAACTGAACTACACTACAAATCTTCTATATATACTTAGTAAATCATTACGTTTTCTTTGATTATGGAATCAATAATTTACACATATAATTATTTTATTCCGTACAAACAAATGTGGTACCACAGCTCTATAGACATAATAGAGATATATGGCGATATATGTTATATATGTTACATCTATCAAAGATGACAAAAGAACAAAGCCTATTTTTATACCTCTCCTTCTTGCTAATTAACTTCTCCTCTCGATATTAATTAATTTCTTTGTCAATCCAACATAAGATGTCAGTAAGACTATACACTTATGGGATTAATACACGGTCATTTATTGATATCCCTACATTAATCCGTGTATAATTATGAAAAAGTCATGATACTTTGATAACATTATCTTCTGTTATCAACATAGTTAAATACTAATTGCTATTATAATGTATTGAAAATCTAAAACCTAATGATATTATGATAATATCCTACTGTTATCAAAAGTTATAACACATAAATATTAAAATATCATCATCATGCTTTAAGTGTACTATCGGTCTGCTCAACAATTTAAATAAGGTTTACAACATGTCAGCTCTTTCGTGACTTTTCTTTTAAGGAAACACAATCGGACAGAATATATATGATAATGGATAGTACCGGAGCTCTGATGATCTTATCTCTTAAGCGAAACGGATATCTATTTATCATTATCTGATACTCTTTATCTTGTGGCTTGATCAACATTACAATTAATATGCAATATAATGATTATGGTCACTATATAGTATTCACTAACCACATATTACATTGGCGAAAGTGACAACTATCACAAACTTATTTAGATGCTTCGTTATACACAAGATGTTTACTTTTGAGGAGGTTATGTCCCGTGTTAAGCAGCTGATATACAATATAGCTGATGTGAGCCTAGATCAATGTTAGCAAGCTACCGATACACAAGTCCTGTCTTATAATAAGTGTTTACATAAGCGTTAACATTATACGCCTCCAAGTATACGTCATTACCCAAGAAGTCATGTGACATTAGACTACCCAATCGGATGGGTTACTAACGATTGGTTATTATCATAGGGGTGTGTACGATTACTCACCCCCTATTGGCTAACAGCACTACTTTAACAGTGAGTTCGGCGTGAGTCGGGTTAGCCTTTGACAAAGCCACGAGCGTGGCGAAATGCGCATCAGGCGCTCTCTATGAATGCTTAAACTATTTGCCTTATGTGGGTTACGTGGTAATTGGTACTTTAAAAGGAATGCAACTTATATGTAATCAAAGTGTATAACAGTCCGGTATTTGTTTTGGGCTCTTCTTATTATTAGTCCTATATCTTACATTTGATATTCGAGTATTGTTAACTACTACACTACCTGATACACTATTGTTTGGGACTCTGACAGGCTTAGGCACTGCTCCAGTATTGCACTAGATAGATATACTGTTGTGTGAGGTCAATCCTCTTTTATAGCTTAGTTTTTTGTGCAATCCGTGAGCATTTTGTGGTGCCTCCCTGCCAGATTCTCTCTCTCAAACCCACATTAATGGTTATTACCTGGGCATCTCAGCATTCAGTTCACAATTTTTAAGTGTTTTTAACCCTGCACTGTACATGTGTGAATGTTCTTCACCAACTTTATTTTATTTTATATGTAATATTAAAAGTTATATTTTATTTTACTTGGCTCGCTCACAGCCAACTCACTTACACATCACTTATATTTGTGGCGATTGTGTGCTCTGATATATCCATTTTTTCTTCACATTTGTCTATGTTTATGCTAGGATATAGAGCACCCCCCTGCCCATTTAATTAGCTTTGAGATTGATTCTCGTTACACAGGGTTGATACACTTCGCTTCCCTGTATGATACGTTATATAATTAAGTTGGGGACTCAAATTCAACTTTAATGTATATTTCTCTCCATATGCCTATATAACTATTAACGTCTATCAGCTGTTTAGGACAGCAATCTGAGAATAATTACTCTCCTTCTGTCTATGTACAGAACTTTTGGTGTAGCCAATCACAAGGTATAAAGAAAGAAACACGAAAATGACACATAACCTGTCACAAGACTTTAAAAACAGACAAGACCAAAGACTAAGGGACATAGATAAGACATTCGCACTAGCATGCGACACTGAAAACACTCTAGAAACCGAAATAGATAACTGGGAAGATGGCCTGAAATCTCTAAATTATCTAATCAGGAAACATACGCGCTCTTTTTGGAATAAGAGCGCGTATGATAAATACCTAGCAAAACACATTATCCCTAGAGGACTGAGAGTACGTCTGTTTCCTACTTTTTCTTTTCATATTGACACCTATAAAGACAGATGGGAACAAGCACTGATAAACTGCTCAGAAATATTGGTGGCGATTTTATCAGATTATGAGACAGAGGTCATGTCAGAGTTGGATAAAGAAATTAGTGATTATAATGTGAAATTACAAAAATTTGAATCACTAGAAAAATTTAAACAAGCTTATAAAGAGATGAGAGAAGAACTAGATAAAAAAGAAAAAGACATTATACAGACCAAATGTTCCAAAATGAAAAGAGACATTAAAGATTTTGAAAAAGGAAAGATATTCACATGGGACGACAAACAGTCTAGACGAAGGCCACCAAATAGCTTACCCCCACCTAAGAACACACATCAATCGGACTGTGAGTCTTCGGCAGTAGAAGACAGTGACTCAGAAAGCAATGTTAACAGACCCAGCACTAGTAGTTTTTTAGGGAGAGACATAACACATCTCGACAAAGAAAAACGAGACCCACAAGAAGGGGGAAAGGAAAACAGAACCTTGCGAGACCGAACGAGGTGGGGTTACAGGACCGACAATGGGTACAGGAGGAGGGAGGACTGGGGGAAGCGACCAAGATGGTGAATGGTGATAATAATAAAAATGATAAACTGCAGGTTATTAATCTAACCAACAGAACTATTACTGAGACTCAACAACAAGTCCTATCTAGAGGTCTGTCCTTCTCCCCCTCCCCCCGTTTGAACAAATTTGAATTAATAAAAGATCTACATCTTTACTGTAGAAAACTTCTACTAAAGAAAATGTACAGTACCAATGATGACAATGACACAAGTGATCTCCAAACATTAGACATACTAATTGATTTATTAACCGAAAATGAAGAAAATGAGAAGGTAGAAGTGGAAGAATTTCTAGATAAACAAATTAAATTAAAATCTAAATATATGCCACCAACATCAAAAGTACCCCAAATTGAGGTTTTCTTAAAAATGGTCATACATGACTTCCTTAAATTGCCTGATACCATAATCAGGAATATCAGTAAAAAAGAAGAGGAAGCACTTAAAATGATCAACTCGTGGGATGATGTAATCATCAAACCCTCAGACAAAGGGGGTAATATTGTCATTTGGGGAAAAGATGAATATGTTTATGAAGCTAATAAACAACTAAATGATCGCAAATGCTACAAACACCTGTTCTCCAACCCCACCTCCCAGTTCTTAACTAATTACTCTGATTTGATTAACAATGCCAAAAAAGACAATTTAATTAGTCAAAAAGAATGGTCTTTTCTACAAGTTAAGAATCCAAGAATAGCGACTATATACTTTCTACCCAAAATCCACAAAAATAAAGAAAAACCACCAGGTAGACCAATTGTCTCCAGTATAAATAGTCTGTGTGAACAGGGGAGCAAATTCCTTGACTTATACTTAAGAGAGATAGTATGGACATTACCATCCTATACCCGTGATACAATGGATAATTTGAGTAAAATAAACGACCTAACAATAGATGAAGATTCCCTCCTAATCACGTGTGATGTTGAATCATTGTATACCTCTATCAAACATGACTTTGGATTGAAAGCAGTAGAATTCTTCTTAAGCATGCAATCTAATGATAAACTTGAAAGAAATAGATTTATAATTAAATTGTTGCAGTTTGTACTTACACACAACTATTTTGTTTTTAATGACCACTTCTACCTGCAAATTCAGGGCACCGCAATGGGGTCATCATGCGCACCTACATATGCAAATATCTACTTGGGGTGGTGGGAAAGAGAATTTGTTTTCAATGAAAGCATGTCCAAATATACTGACTATATAAATCTGTGGTGTCGGTATATAGACGATCTCTTCATAATATGGACAGGCAGTGCAGAAATATTTAAAGAATTCATATCTATTCTGAATCAAAATGATATGAATCTTAAGTTGACCTACTGTATAAGCGAGAGTAAAGTGGAATTTCTGGACCTCCATATTTATAAAGATGAGAACAATTGTCTTAAAACAGACCTTTTTAGAAAGGACACGGCTACTAATTCAATTCTACAATATGATAGCTGCCACACCAGTAGTACTAAGAATGCAATCCCAACAGGGGAGTTCTTAAGAATAAGAAGAAACTGCAGTGATTTTCAAATTTTTAATGAACGAGCAAAAGAATTGAAAATAAGATTAAAAAGCAGAGGGTATACTCGCAAAATAATCCGAAAAGCGTACCAAAGAGCAAAAAGAACACCAAGGGAGTCTTTGTTAATCCCTAAAAAGAAAAACAAAACAGTTGACAGGGAGGTCAGATTTGTAACTACTTACAATAATAATCATAATAGAATTACTGATATTCTAAATAAACATAGTGGTATTCTAAAATCTGACAGAGACTTATCAGCCTTTATAGGTGACAAAATAAAAACCAGCTGGAGGAGAGCGCCAACGATTGGCAACATGTTGGTTAAAAGTCATTTTACTAAAAGAAAATGCAGCAAATATGTATGTGGAACATACACCTGTGGCACATGCAGTTTTTGCAAATTCATATCTAATGAAAGAGAGTTCATCAGTCGTACTGGAGGTACAAAGCGGATGCTTGGATTTGCCAACTGTAAAACTAAAAATGTGGTTTATTGCTTACTGTGTAAATGTGGAAAGAGATATATTGGTATAACGACCCGAGAGTTACGCACACGACTGGGGGAACATATGAATAGCATTAAGAACTGTATTAAAGATCAAGAGAAAGGCAAAATTCTCACCCCAGTAGCTAAGCATTATGCCAAGAATCATGGCACCAAACCAGACTTAAAGGTCTCAGTACTTCAGGTGATTAAACCAGGAATTAGAGCAGGAAATGTGGAGAGCATGCTGCTCCAGGCAGAATGCCGTTGGATATTCTGGTTAAATACTTTGGCACCAGTAGGTCTTAACGAACAAGATGGATATAATTCCTTTTTATAAGACCAGTATATCCATAAACACTTACCACAGATATCTGGTAAAATCTGACTTAAACAGGAGACTCAGGATGGGTGAGGGACTAAACAGTAAATTGGTAACTTAACATATGTTTAGTAAACATATATCAATGCCCCCCACCTAACATCTAACTAAATAAGTGTAATATACGGAATGATAAAACTGAACTACACTACAAATCTTCTATATATACTTAGTAAATCATTACGTTTTCTTTGATTATGGAATCAATAATTTACACATATAATTATTTTATTCCGTACAAACAAATGTGGTACCACAGCTCTATAGACATAATAGAGATATATGGCGATATATGTTATATATGTTACATCTATCAAAGATGACAAAAGAACAAAGCCTATTTTTATACCTCTCCTTCTTGCTAATTAACTTCTCCTCTCGATATTAATTAATTTCTTTGTCAATCCAACATAAGATGTCAGTAAGACTATACACTTATGGGATTAATACACGGTCATTTATTGATATCCCTACATTAATCCGTGTATAATTATGAAAAAGTCATGATACTTTGATAACATTATCTTCTGTTATCAACATAGTTAAATACTAATTGCTATTATAATGTATTGAAAATCTAAAACCTAATGATATTATGATAATATCCTACTGTTATCAAAAGTTATAACACATAAATATTAAAATATCATCATCATGCTTTAAGTGTACTATCGGTCTGCTCAACAATTTAAATAAGGTTTACAACATGTCAGCTCTTTCGTGACTTTTCTTTTAAGGAAACACAATCGGACAGAATATATATGATAATGGATAGTACCGGAGCTCTGATGATCTTATCTCTTAAGCGAAACGGATATCTATTTATCATTATCTGATACTCTTTATCTTGTGGCTTGATCAACATTACAATTAATATGCAATATAATGATTATGGTCACTATATAGTATTCACTAACCACATATTACATTGGCGAAAGTGACAACTATCACAAACTTATTTAGATGCTTCGTTATACACAAGATGTTTACTTTTGAGGAGGTTATGTCCCGTGTTAAGCAGCTGATATACAATATAGCTGATGTGAGCCTAGATCAATGTTAGCAAGCTACCGATACACAAGTCCTGTCTTATAATAAGTGTTTACATAAGCGTTAACATTATACGCCTCCAAGTATACGTCATTACCCAAGAAGTCATGTGACATTAGACTACCCAATCGGATGGGTTACTAACGATTGGTTATTATCATAGGGGTGTGTACGATTACTCACCCCCTATTGGCTAACAGCACTACTTTAACAGTGAGTTCGGCGTGAGTCGGGTTAGCCTTTGACAAAGCCACGAGCGTGGCGAAATGCGCATCAGGCGCTCTCTATGAATGCTTAAACTATTTGCCTTATGTGGGTTACGTGGTAATTGGTACTTTAAAAGGAATGCAACTTATATGTAATCAAAGTGTATAACAGTCCGGTATTTGTTTTGGGCTCTTCTTATTATTAGTCCTATATCTTACATTTGATATTCGAGTATTGTTAACTACTACACTACCTGATACACTATTGTTTGGGACTCTGACAGGCTTAGGCACTGCTCCAGTATTGCACTAGATAGATATACTGTTGTGTGAGGTCAATCCTCTTTTATAGCTTAGTTTTTTGTGCAATCCGTGAGCATTTTGTGGTGCCTCCCTGCCAGATTCTCTCTCTCAAACCCACATTAATGGTTATTACCTGGGCATCTCAGCATTCAGTTCACAATTTTTAAGTGTTTTTAACCCTGCACTGTACATGTGTGAATGTTCTTCACCAACTTTATTTTATTTTATATGTAATATTAAAAGTTATATTTTATTTTACTTGGCTCGCTCACAGCCAACTCACTTACACATCACTTATATTTGTGGCGATTGTGTGCTCTGATATATCCATTTTTTCTTCACATTTGTCCAAAGAGAGTTTTACCCTTGAAGGGGATGTTAAGCAATTTTGTCTTGGATGATAAATCCGCTGACCAAGACTTTAGCCAAAGCGCTCTGCGAGCCACAATTGCAAACCCTGAATTTTTCGCCGCTAATCTAGCTAATTGCAAAGCAGCATCTAAAATAAAAGTTAGCCAACTTAAGTGCGTGAACTCTGTCCATAACCTCCTCATATGGAGTCTCTCTACTGAGCGACTTCTCTAGTTCCTCGAACCAGAACCACGCTGCTGTAGTGACAGGAACAATGCACGAAATGGGTTGTAGAAGGTAACCTTGCTGTACAAAAATCTTTTTAAGCAAACCTTCCAATTTTTTATCCATAGGATCTGTGAAAGCACAACTATCCTCGATAGGAATAGTAGTGCGCTTTTTTAGAGTAGAAACTGCCCCCTCGACCTTAGGGACTGTCTGCCATAAGTCCTTTCTGGGGTCTACCATAGGAAATAATTTCTTAAATATAGGAGGGGGAACAAAAGGTATGCCGGGCTTCTCCCACTCCTTATTCACTATGTCCGCCACCCGCTTGGGCATAGGAAAAGCGTCGCAGTGAACCGGAACCTCTAGGAACTTGTCCATCTTGCATAATTTTTCTGGAATGACCAAGTTGTCACAATCATCCAGAGTAGATAACACCTCCCTAAGCAATGCGCGGAGATGTTCTAACTTAAATTTAAATGTCACAACATCAGGTTCAGCCTGTTGGGAAATCTGAAATTTCCCCATCTGACAAAACCTCCCTCATGGCCCCTTCAGATTGGTGTGAGGGTATGACAGAACAATTATCATTAGCGCCCTCCTGCTCTTCAGTGTTTAAAACAGAGCAATCGCGCTTTCTCTGATATGCAGGCATTTTGGATAAAATATTTGCTATGGAGTTATCCATTACAGCCGTCAATTGTTGCATGGTAATAAGCATTGGCGCGCTAGAAGTACTAGGGGCCTCCTGCGTGGGCAAAACTGGCGTAGACACAGAAGGAGATGATGTAGAACCATGTCTACTCCCTTCATCTGAGGAATTATCTTGGGCAATTTCATTATCTGTGGCAGTACTGTCCTTACTTTGTTTGGAGGCTATGGCACAATTATCACACAATTTTGAAGGGGGAGACACATTGGCTTTCATACATATAGAACATAGCTTATCTGAAGGCACAGACATGTTAAACAGGCTTAAACTTGTCAATAAAGCACAAAAAACGTTTTAAAACAAAACCGTTACTGTCTCTTTAAATTTTAAACAGAGCACACTTTATTACTGAATATGTGAAAAAATATGAAGGAATTGTTCAAAATTTACCAAAATTTCACCACAGTGTCTTAAAGCATTAAAAGTATTGCACACCAATTTTCAGAGCTTTAACCCTTAAAATAACGAAACCGGAGCCGGTTACAGATTTAACCCATATACAGTCCCAGCTACAGCCTTTGCTGTGACTTTACCAAGCCCAGAGGGGAATACGATACCAAATGACGCCTTTTAGGAACTTTTCCAACTACTTTCAGGTCCTCACACATGCATCTGCATGTCTTGCTCTCAAAAACAACTGCGCAATTAGGCTCAGCCTACAACTGGGAAGGCCCTTCCTGACTGGAAAAGGTGCCTAACATAGTGCCTGACGTTAAAAAACGTTCCCCAAGTTTATAAGTGTGAATTATCAGCATAAACATTCCAAATAAAGTAATCGATTTAGCCCATAAAAGTGTCTACCAGTTTTATAGCCCATATTAAGCCCTTTATTCTGTTTGAGACTAAGAAAATGGCTTACCGGTCCCCATGAGGGGAAATGACAGCCTTCCAGCATTACACAGTCTTGTTAGAAATATGGCTAGTCATACCTTAAGCAGAAAAGTCTGCTAACTGTTTCCCCCAACTGAAGTTACTTCATCTCAACAGTCTTATGTGGAAACAGCAATCGATTTTAGTTACTGTCTGCTAAAATCATCTTCCTCTTACAAACAGAATTCTTCATCCTTTTCTGTTTCAGAGTAAATAGTACATACCAGCACTATTTTAAAATAACAAACTCTTGATAGTAGAATAAAAAACTACAACTAAACACCACAAACTCTTAACCATCTCCGTGGAGATGTTGCCTGTGCAACGGCAAAGAGAATGACTGGAGTGGGCGGAGCCTAGGAGGGACTATATGGCCAGCTTTGCTGGGACTCTTTGCCATTTCCTGTTGGGGAAGAGATATTCCCACAAGTAAGGATGACGCCGTGGACCGGACACACCAATGTTGGAGAAACAGTCATGTTTCAGACAGACCTTTCAAATTACTTCTATTATCAAATGTACTTTATTTACTTGGCATCCTTTGCTGAAAAACACATCTAGACAGCCTCAGGAGCAGCAATACACAAGTGGGAGCTACCTGGTGTTTGGTTGCTACAAAGATATTCATCTTGTTATTGGCTCATTAGATGTTTTCTGATTTGGCTGATTTGAATAGCCAATAGAATTTCAGTAGCTCTCATCCTTTTGGCTGATTTGAAGAGCCAATAGGATTTCAGTAGCTGTCATCCTATTGGCTGATTTAAATTTCAAAAATCAAATCAGCCAATAGGAATGCAAGTGATGCCATTTTGAAAAGGCTCCCTTGCATTGAAGATTTAGTATACGGCATTGACCGTATGAAGAGGATGCTCCACGCCAATGTCTTCAAGGATGGACCCGCGCCACCAGGATTAAGATAGAAGACGCTGCCGGAATGAAGATAGAAGATTCCGTCTGGATGAAGATAGAAGACACCGTCTGGATCGATGAAGACCTCGCCACCTGGATGAAGACTTCTCGCTGCCTGGATGTCCGGACTTCAGAAACTGTAAGTGGATCGTTGGGGGTTAGTGTTAGTTTGTTTGTTTTTTGGGTGGTTTTTTTTTTATATTAGGGTTTGGGCTTTTTTTAAAAGAGCTGAATGCCCTTTAAGGGCAATGTAAAAGAGCTGAATGCCCATTTAAGGGCAATGCCCATACATATGCCCTTTTCAGGGCAATGGGTAGCTTAGGTTTTTGTTAGAGTTAGGTTTTCTATTTTGGGGGGTTGGTTGGGTGGTGGGTTTTACTGTTGGGGAGTCTTTGTATTTTTTTACAGGTAAAAGAGCTGTTTTATTTAGGGCAATGCCCTACAAAAGTGCTTTTAAGGGCTATTGGTAGTTTATTGTAGGCTAGTTTTTTGGGGGTTTTTTGGGAGGGGGGCTTTTTATTTTTATAGGGCTAGTAGATTAGGTGTAATTGTTTTTATTTTGGATAATTTCGTTTGTTATTTTTTTTAATTAAGTATTTTTATTTTTTTTGTAATTTTAGGCTTAATTTTTTTTAGTAGTGTAAGATTTTTTAATGTGTTATTTACTTTATTTAATTGGTAGTCTTTTTAATTTTAGTATAATAGTTATGTTAGGTTAATTGTTAGTTTAAACTTACGGCTAGATTTAAAGTTTGGCGTTAGCCGTCAAAACCAGCGTTAGAGGCTCCTAACGCTGGTTTTGGGCTACCGCTGGTATTTAGAGTTAGTCAGGAAAGGGTCTAACGCTCACTTTGCAGCCGCGACTTTTCCATACCGCAGATCCCCTTACGTCAATTGCGTATCCTATCTTTTCAATGGGATCTTTCTAACGCCGGTATTTAGAGTCATGGCTGAAGTGAGCGTTAGAAATCTAACGACAAAACTCCAGCCGCAGAAAAAAGTCAGGAGTTAAGAGCTTTCTGGGCTAACACCGGTTCATAAAGCTCTTAACTACTGTGCTCTAAAGTACACTAACACCCATAAACTACCTATGTACCCCTAAACCGAGGCCCCCCCCACATTGCCGCCACTCTATTAAAAATTTTTAACCCCTAATCTGCCGACCGCACACCGCCGCCACCTATGTTATCCCTATGTACCCCTAATCTGCTGCCCCTAATACCGCCGACACCTACATAATATTTATTAACCCCTAATCTGCCGCCCCCAACGTCGCCTCCACCTACCTACACTTATTAACCCCTAATCTGCCGACCGGACCTCACCGCTACTATAATAAATGTATTAACCCCTAATCCGCCTCACTCCCGCCTCAATAACCCTATAATAAATAGTATTAACCCCTAATCTTCCCTCCCTAACATCGCCGCCACCTAACTTCAAGCATTAACCCCTAATCTGCCGACCGAACCTCACCGCTACTCTAATACATTTTTTAACCCCTAAAGCTAATTCTAACCCTAACACCCCCCTAAATTAAATATAATTTAAATCTAACGAAATAAATTAACTCTTATTAAATAAATTATTCCTATTTAAAGCTAAATACTTACCTGTAAAATAAACCCTAATATAGCTACAATATAAATTATAATTATATTGTAGCTATTTTAGGATTAATATTTATTTTACAGGCAACTTTGTATTTATTTTAACCAGGTACAATAGCTATTAAATAGTTAATAACGGAATTAAGGTAGGAAAATTCTGATTGGCTGATGGAATCAGCCAATCAGATTCAAGTTCAATCCGATTGGCTGATCTGATCAGCCAATCAGATTGAGCTCGCATTCTATTGGCTGATCGGAACAACCAATAGAATGCGAGCTCAATCTGATTGGCTGATTGGATCAGCCAATCGGATTGAACTTGAATCTGATTGGCTGATTCCATCAGCCAATCAGAATTTTCCTACCTTAATTCCGATTGGCTGATAGAATCCTATCAGCCAATCGGAAATTCGAGGGATGCCATCTTGGATGACGTCCCTTAAAGGAACCGTCATTCGTCGGGAAGTCGTCGGTGAAGATGGATGTTCCGCGTCGGCGGGATGAACTACATGGATCCGGAAGAAAGAAGATTGAAAATGCAGCTTGATGGAAGACTTCAGTCGGATCATGGACCTCTTCAGCTCCCGCTTGGATTAAGACTTCAGCTGGATAATGGACATCTTCAGCCCCCCGCTTGGGCTTGGATCAAGACATCGGAGGCTCTTCTGGATCGATCGGTGAACCCGGCGTGGTGAAGACAAGGTAGGGAAATCTTCAGGGGCTTAGTGTTAGGTTTATTTAAGGGGGGTTTGGGTTAGATTAGGGGTATGTGGGTGGTGGGTTGTAATATTGGGGGGGGTATTGTATGTTTTTTTTTACAGGCAAAAGAGCTGAATTCTTTGGGGCATGCCCCGCAAAGGGCCCTTTTCAGGGCTGGTAAGGTAAAAGAGCTTTTCTATTTTAATTTTAGAATAGGGTAGGGCATTTTTTTATTTTGGGGGTCTTTGTTATTTTATTAGGGGGCTTAGAGTAGGTGTAATTAGTTTAAAATTGTTGTAATATTTTTCTAATGTTTGTAAATATTTTTTATTTTTTGTAACTTAGTTCTTTTTTATTTTTTGTACTTTAGTTAGTTTATTTCATTGTATTTATTTGTAGGTATTGTATTTAATTAATTTATTGATAGTGTAGAGTTAGGTTTAATTGTAGATAATTGCAGGTAGTTTATTTAATTTATTTATTGATAGTGTAGTGTTAGGTTTAATTGTAACTTAGGTTAGGATTTATTTTACAGGTAATTTTGTAATTATTTTAACAAGGTAACTATTAAATAGTTATTAACTATTTAATAGCTATTGTACCTGGTTAAAATAAATACAAAGTTGCCTGTAAAATAAATATTAATCCTAAAATAGCTACAATATAATTATAATTTATATTGTAGCTATATTAGGATTTATTTTACAGGTAAGTATTTAGCTTTAAATAGGAATAATTTATTTAATAAGAGTTAATTTATTTCGTTAGATTTAAATTATATTTAACTTAGGGGGGTGTTAGTGTTAGGGTTAGACTTAGCTTTAGGGGTTAATACATTTATTAGAGTAGCGGTGAG
The DNA here is from genome assembly GCF_027579735.1 of Bombina bombina. NCBI lineage: Eukaryota > Metazoa > Chordata > Amphibia > Anura > Bombinatoridae > Bombina > Bombina bombina. The sequence goes on along the minus strand of NC_069502.1, from coordinate 744,779,118 downwards.
GTCCGGTCAGCAGATTAGGGGTTAATTATTGTAGGTAGGTGGAGGCGACGTTGGGGGCGGCAGATTAGGGGTTAATAAATATAATTTAGGGGTCGGCGGTGTTAGGGGTACATAGGGATAAAGTAGGTTGCGGCGGTGTACGGAGCGGCAGATTAGGGGTTAATAATAATATGCAGGGGTCAGCGATAGTGGGGGCGGCAGATAAGGGGTTAATAAGTGTAAGGTTAGGGGTGTTTAGACTCGGGGTACAAGTTAGGGTGTAAGGTGCAGACTTAGGAAGTGTTTCCCCATAGGAAACAATGGGGCTGCGTTAGGAGCTTAACGCTGCTTTTTTGCAGGTGTTAGGTTTTTTTTCAGCTCAAACTGCCCCATTGTTTCCTATGGGGGAATCGTGCACGAGCACGTTTTTGAAGCTGGCCGCGTCCGTAAGCACCGCTGGTATCGAGAGTTGCAGTGGCGGTAAATTATGCTCTACGCTCCTTTTTTGGAGCCTAATGCACTGAAAACGCAGCCATTCTGTGAACTCTAAATACCAGCGGTATTTAAAAGGTGCGGGGGGAAAAAAGCATGCGTTAGCTACGCGGGTCGTTACCGACAAAACTCTAAATCTAGCCGTTATTTTTTTTAATTTCACAGGTAAGTTTTTATTTATTTTAAGATAGGGATATTGTCATTTTAATTTAAACTTAGGGGGTTGTTAGGTTCAGAAGTTAATAGTTTAATTTAGTTTTTTGCGATGTGGGGACTGGTGGTTTAGGGGTTAATAGGTTTATTTAGTGGTGGTGATGTGGGAGGCCAGAGGTTTAGGGGTTAATAACTTTATTTAGTGGCAGCGATGTCGGGGAGCGGCAGAATAGGGGTTAATAGCTTTATTGTAGTGTCAGCGATGTAAGAATAGGGGTTAATAGCTTTGGCGGCGATGTCGGAAGCGGCGGATTAGGGGTTAATAACTTTATTTCTGTGTCAGCGATGTGATGCAGCAGATTAGGGGTGTTTAGACTTGGGGGTTTATGTCAGGGTGTTAGGTTTAAACTGAACTTTTTTTTCCCCATAGACATCAATGGGGCTGTGTTACGGAGCTTTCCATTCCACGCTTGAGGTGTTTTTTTCCAACCCGCTCTCCCCATTGATGTCTATGGGGAAAGAGGGCACGAGCACGTATTCTCAGCCCTTGGATTTTGTGCGGTATGGAGCTTATCGCCACCATATCGCACGCACAAGGAGGCTTTTCAGAAACTTGTAATGGCAGCGCTATTGAGGGTGAGATAACACAACTTTTGTCGCGTTCGTTTCACACCCTCTATAGCACAAAACTCGTAATCTAGGCATGAGTGAATAACGGGAGGGAACAAAAAGGAAGAGGTGGACCCTATTCTGAGGGCACCACAGCCTGCAAAACTTTTCTCCTGAAAGCTGCTTCAGCCGAATCAAAAACATCAAACTTTTTAAAAAGTATGTAAGGAGGACCAGCTAGCCACCTTACAAATCTGATCCATAGAGGCCTCATTCATAAAGGTCCAAGAGGAAGCCACTTCTCTAGTTGAATAAATCGTTCTCCTCTCAGGAGGACGATGTCCCGCTGTCTCATAAGCTAAGCGGATGACACTCCTTAACCAAAAAGATAGGGAAGTAGCCTTCTGCCCATTCCGCTTCCCCGAATAGGCAACAAACAAAGAGGAAGATTGTCAAAACTCCTTAGCAGCCTGAAGATAGAACTTCAAGGTGCGAACCACATCCAAATTGTGAAGTAAGCATTCCTTTGATGAAGAAGGATTAGGACACAAGGAAGGAACCACAATCTCCTGATTGACGTTGCGATCTCACACAACCTTAGGAAGAAAACCTAATTTAGTATGTAAAACTGCCTTATCTGCATGAAAAGAGCCTTAACAAAGGACTGCACGTCTGGAAGTTCAGCCAGTCTCTTGTGCAATAAAACCGACAGGGCCAGAATCTGTCCCCTCAGGGAACTAGCAGAAAGGCCCTTTTCCAGCCCATCCTGGAGAAAAGATAAGATCCTGGCAACCTTAACTCTGTGCCAGGAAAAACCACGCTCTTCACACCATAATAAGTAGGTCCTCCACACCTTGTGGTAGATACGCCGAGTAACTGGTTTACAAGCTTGAATAAGAGTATCAATGACACTCTCAGAGAAACCTCTCTTGGCTAAGACTAAGCGTTCAATCTCCATGCAGTCAACCTCAGAGAATATAGATTTTGATGAACAAATTAACCTTGTATAAGCAGGTCTAGGTGACAAGGTAACTTCCACAGAGGAGATGAGAAATCCCCACTAGATCCGCAAACCACGTCCTTCGCGGACACGATGGAGCAATCAGGATTACTGATACCCGCTCCTGCTTGATGCGGGCCACCACTCGAGGAAGAAGCGGTAATGGAGGAAAAAGATATACGAGTTTGAACCTCCAGGGCACTGCTAGTTCATCTATTAGATCCGCTTGAGGATCCCTCGACCTTGACCCATAACTAGGTAGCTTGGTATCGAGACAGGATGCCATGAGATCTATCTCCGGCATCCCCCACTTGCTGCATATCTATGCAAACACCTCAAGATGGAGATACCATTTCCTTGGATGGAAAGATTGCCTGCTGAGAAAATCCGCCTCCCAGTTGTCCACACCTGGAATGCGGATTGCTCCATCGAACAGCTGTAGGCCTCTGTCCACTCCAGAATCTGAGATACTTCCTTCATCGCCAAGGATATTTTCGCTCCCCCCTGATGGTTGATGTAAGCCACCGAGATTATATTGTCTTATTGGAATCTGATAAACTGGGACAAACCCAGAAGTGGCCAAGCCTTCAAGGCCTTGAAAATTGCCCGTAGTTCCAAAATATTGATCGAGAGGGAGGACTACTCCTGAGTCCACAACACCGGTGCCTTCCTGGCACCCCAAACAGCTCACCATCCGGATAGGCTTGCGTTCGTAGTCACAATCTCCCAGGATGGTCTTAAGAAGCATGTCCCTTGGGACAGATGATCTGGACAGAGCCACCAAGAGAGCGATTCTCTCGACCGGCTGTCTAATACAATCTGTTGAGACAGATCTGAATGATCACCGTTCCACTGCATCAGCATGCACAGTTGTAAAGGTCTAAGATGGAACCAGGTAAAAGAAATGATGTCCATGCAGGACACCATGAGACCAATCACCTCCATACACTGAGCCAAAGAGGGACTCAAGGAGGTCCGGAGGGCAAGACATGCTGAAGTTAGCTTGCAACGTCTCTGGTCTGTTAGAAATATCCTCATGGATATGGAGTCTATTATAGTACCCAGGATTTCCACCCTGGTACTTGGGATAAGAGAACTCTTTTCCCAGTTTATCTTCCATCCATGTGATCGTAGAAGACTGAGAAGGGACTCAGAGAATTCTTCCGCAAAAAAGGATGGTGCTTGCACCAGAATATCATCCAAGTATGGGGCTACTGCAATACCCTGAGTTATGGCAACGGCTAGAAGAGCCCCCAGAACCTTCGAAAAGATTCTTAAGGTCCAGAATTGGGCGGAAAGTTGGGACCGCGAAAAGGTTTGAATAAAACCCCAAACATGTTTCTTCGATAGGCACCGGGACAACAACTAACTCCTAAGGAGGATAGATCCTGAACGAACCCTAGAAAGGCATCCCTCTTTTCTGGTCTGGTAGACAAATTCAAGAGAAGGAATCTGCCCCTTGGCGGATGAAATTTGAAACCTATCTTGTATCCCTGAGATACCACCTCCAGGACCCACGGATCCTGTAAGTCCTTGAGCCAGGCTTCTGAAAAATGAGACAGTGTGCCCCCTACACGATCCGATCCCGGATCGGGTGCCGTCCCTTCATGCCGATTTGTTTTTGGCAAGCTTCTTATTCTGCTTGGATTTATTCCAGGACTGAGCCTGCTTCCAAGTACTCTTGGGTTGCTCGGGCTTGGAGGAGGATTGTTGTCGGTGGGATTTGTCAGAACGAAAGGAACAAAAATTAGAAGATTGTCATCCCTTAGACTTGTTCTTCTTATCTTGTGGTAGGAAGGCACCCTTGCCTACGGTAACTGTAGAAATAATGGAGTCCAGGCCTGGACCAAATAAAATCTTTCCCTTGAAGGGAAGAGAAAGGAGTCTGGACTTAGAAGTCATATCCACAGACCAAGACTTCAACCAGAGCGCCCAGCGGGCTAGGACCACAAAGCCAGAGGCCTTTGCATTTAGGCGAATAATTTGCATGTTTGCATCACAGATAAAAGAATTAGCAATTATCAGAGCTTTAATTCGGTCTTGAATATCCTCGAGAGGAGACCCCACTTCAATAAGTTCCGACAAAGAGTCGCACCAGTAGGTAGCCGCTCGGCAACCGCGGCAACTGCAGCCGCCGGTTGAAACAAAAATCCTGTATGTTGAAACATCTTTCTCAGAAAGGTTTCCATTTTATTTTCCATCGGCTCTCTGAACGAAGAATTATCCTCAAGAGGTATAGTAGTACATTTAGCAAGCGTAGATATAGCACCATCCACCTTAGGAATGGAGCCCCACAAATCCAGTTGAGAGTCTGGGACCGGGAACAACTTTTTAAAAGTAGACGAGGGGGAAAAGGAAGAACCGATTCTTTCCCATTCATTCTTAATAATGTTCGCCATCTTAACCGGCACAGGAAAAGTCAAAGAAACGTTCCTGTCTTCGTAAACTCTGCCTAATTTAGGTATCATAAGTTCTGTAGGCAGCGCGGCCTCTGGAACCTCTAACATAGAGAGAACCTCCTTTAATAAAAAAACAGTGCTCAATTTTACATCTAAAAGGACTATTCCTCCGCAGCAGGAAGCTTAGACGCTAAGGACTCCGACCCAGAAAGTTCACCCTCTGAAGCTACAGAGGTTAACTTATCATCGGATAACTGGGACATAATAGCTAAATCCGATAAATATTCAGATGACTCCGGGTCAGGAGAGCTATGTTTAACCATTCTCTTGCGTTTGTTAGAGCGAGGTAATGCACTGAGGGCCGCAGACACCGCCGTTTGTAACTGCACGGCAAAGTCCGCAGGAAGAAGGCCCCCTCCAGATGGAGGATTAGATGTGCTACGGGGGAACTGCATGTGGAGTGGATAATGTAGCAAGGGTAGTAATCTCACAGGACGCAGAGTCCTGAGAGGTAGACGGTTCAGAGGGACTAAGAGCCTTAGCAGGCTTGTCGCCCTTCTTAGACTTTATAATGGTGTTAAGGCATGTGGAACATAATTGAGTGGGTGGGAAAACCACGGCCTCCTTACAATATAAACAGGTATGATTTAGTACAGAAGGAGTACCTTCTAACATGTCAGAGTCCTCCATAGCTCAGGTTACCCACAGAAGGACACAAATAAAAATATTTTTTTATTATAGAAAACTGCACCTTTATACTCCCAAAGGCTGGGACACTCACTACCTCCTAGACCCAGACAGTTAACAGAGGAAACGCTCTCCTCAGGTTCAAGTCTCAGCCAGAATGGAGGAAATGAACATAGACCACACCCGGTCACATGTAGTGCAAGACAGTTCTTCCCCTGTTATTACAAGTACAACAAGTAATAGGAGCTGTGAAACACTTTCAAAAACGAAAGTGAAACTTAAAAGTAAAACCTGTTTGTTCCAGCCAAAAACACACAATCTATCAGTCCAAGAAAAAAATCACACAAAGCAGCATGTAAATAATTAATGCACTGATTAATTAACCCCAACTGTTCAATAAACCCCCTTCAGAGGATATTAACCCTGGATCCTATCAAGGTATATAGGAGCCACACTGTTACCCTGTTATAGCGTTTTATATGTAAAAATTAAAACGATCTTACCTCCAGGATCCATGCTGTGGAACAGAACACAGCCTCTCAAGTGTGACAGTCTTATAGCAGTGCTTCTGACATGGACTTGAGTGAGAGAAAGCAGGCAGTGAAACTCGTCAACACTGATTGCTTAGGAGCTGTTAGAAGTAGTCTGGATGGTTTCGCAGAAAAACTTCCCCTGCATCTCCAGACTCTAAGTTTCATCAATACTCTCACTGAGAGGTTGACATGACTACTTAAAACTCCAGTCCTATCTCAAAGGGCAGATAACCTTTTTCAGGACTCTCCGAATCTTCTGACACTTCTCTGCCACCTCCTAACGTGAAGAAAGGCAAAGAATGACTGGGGTAATGAGGAAGTGGAAGGGATATTTAAGCCTTTGGCTGGGGTGTCTTTGCCTCCTCCTGGTGGCCAGGTGTTGTATTTCCCAAAAGTAAGGAATGAAGCCGTGGACTCTCCCTATCTTAGGAAGGAAAACAGTAGTGAACTGCTTCTCTGGAGCTGACTAATATTTTAACATTTTCTTTTAACACTCTTATGTCATTAAAAAAGGGTGGTGAAAGGCTGAGCTGGCAATTCAAGAATTAAAACATGCAACTCTCAGGGTTAACAAGTAGAACAGGTAGTGCAGTTAACCAATTAAAGGGGCAGTCTACTCCAGAATTTATATTGTTTTAAAAGATAGATAATCCCTTTATTACCCATTCCCCAGTTTTGCATAACCAACACAGTTATATTAATATACTTTTTACCGCTGTGATTACTTTGTATCTAAGCCTCTGTAGACTGCCCCCTTATTTCAGTTCTTTTGACAGACTTGCATTTTAGCCAATCAGTGCCCTCTCATAAGTAACTCCACAGATGTGAGCACAATATTATCTATATGGCACACATGAACTAATGCCCTCTAGCTGTGAAAAACTGTCAAATGCATTGAGATAAGAGGCGGCCTTCAAGGGCTTAGATATTAGCATATGAGCCTACCTAGGTTTAGCCTTTAACGAACAATACCAAGAGAACAAATCAAATTTGATGATAAAAGTGAATTGGAAAATTGTTTAAAATTTCATACCTTATCTGAATCATGAAAGTTTATTTTTGAATAATGAAATGGAATCAATGGATGCATATCGTCTAATTTCCTTACTCAATACAGATTACAAAATCCTAGCAAACATAATAGCAAATAGACTTAAAAAAAAATCATAGGAGAAATAATTCATACCGATTAAACTGGTTTTATACCATGTAGGATTTTACTGAAAAATATCAGACTGGCAACACTATTAATAGAACAGTTTATTTCACCCAATAAAAATAAACATTATATTCAAAAATATTTTGCACTACTCACCGTAGACGCCGAAAAGGCGTTTGATTCCATTTCCTGGGATCATTTGTTCACCGCATTAGAGCAATTTGGCCTTACAGGCTCTTTATTCAATTATATTAAACTGATTTATCACAATCCAATTTCTGTCCTAAGTATTAATGGTCTGCTCTCCTCAAATATAACTCAACAAAAAGGAACCAGACAAGGCTGCACTTTGTCGCCGCTACTTTTTAACATCACTCTTGAACCCCTAGCGATTATTTGTAGGAAAAAATTAGAAGGCATTCTTATTGGTAATAAACATTTTATTATTTCCCTTTATGCTGACGATATACTTTTTTTATGTAGGAAATACCAAACTTAACATCCAAATTATTTTGGATATTATGACTGAATATAGTACATTTTCAGGATATAAAAACAAAATTTATGCTTACCTGATAAATGTATTTATTTCTTGACACGGCGAGTCCACGGATAATCTAATTACTATTGGGAATATCACTCCTGCTCAACAGGAGGCGGCAAAGAACACCACAGCAAAGCTGTTAAATATCCCCCTTCCCTCCAACCCCAGTCATTCGACTGAAGCAAAGGAGAGAAAGGAAGCAACAAGGTGCATAGGTGTCTGAAGTTTATAACAGAAAACCCTGTCCCCATGTCAAGAAATAAATACATTTATCAGGTAAGCATAGATTTTGTTTTCTTTCTAATGACACGGAGAGTCCACGGATCATCTAATTACTATCGGAATCAATACCCAAGCTAGAGGACACAGATGATTGGAGGGACAAGACAGGGAACCTAAATGGAAGGCACCACTGCTTGAAGAACCTTTATCCCAAAAGAAGCCTCAGCTGAGGCAAAAGTATCACATTTATAAAATTTAGAAAAAGTGTGAAGAGAGGACCAAGTTGCAGCCATGCAAATTTGTTCCACAGAAGCTTCATTTTTGAATACCCAGGAAGAGGAAACATCCCTCGTAGAATGAGCCATAACTATCTCAGGAGGCTGCAGTTTCATAAGCCAAGCGAATGATACTCTTCAGACACAAAGAAAGAGAATTAGCCGTAGCTTTCTGCCCCTTACATTTTCCAGAGAAAACTACAAACAGAGCAGAAGACTGACGAAAATCCTTAGTCGCTTGTAAATAGAATTTCAATGCACGCACCACATCCAGATTGTGCAGCAGACGTTCCTTCTGAGAAGAAGGGTTAGGACACAAGGAAGGAACAACAATCTCCTGATTAATGTTCCGATCTGAAACCACTTTAGGGAGAAACCCTAACTTAGTACGCAAAACTACCTTATCCAAATGAAAAATAAGGTAAGGAGACTCATACTGTAATGCCGAGAGCTCTGAAACTTTACGAGCAGATTAAATAGCAACCAGAAACAAAACCTTCCAAGATAATAACTTAATATCTAAGGAATGCATAGGTTCAAACGGAGCCTGTTGAAGAACTTTAAGAACTAGATTAAGACTCTAGGGAGGAGTAACCGACTTAAACACAGGCCTGATTCTGACCAAGGCCTGACAGAATGATTGCACGTCTGGTACATTCGCCAGACGTTTATGTAACAAAATAGACAAGGCAGATATTTGACCCTTAAGGGAGCTTGCCGGTAAACCCTTCTCCAAGCCCTCTTGGAAAAAAGACAAAATTCTAGGAAAAAGAGTAGCTTTTGGATTCACACATCATAGTCTCAATGACCGACTCTGAAAATCCACGCTTAGATAAAATTAAGCGTTCAATCTCCAAGCAGTCAGCTTCAGAGAAACTAGATTTGGATGAAGGAAGGGCCCCTGAAGTAGAAGGTCCTTCATCAATGGAAGTCTCCAAGGTGGACAAGACAACATCTCCACCAGGTCTGCATACCAGATCCTGAGAGGCCACGCCGGTGCTATGAGGATCACCGACACCCTCTCCTGTTTGATTTGAGCAATGACTCGAGGGAGGAGAGTGAACGGGGGAAATAGGTATGCAAGACTGAAATTCCAAGGTACCGCCTGAGGATCCCTTGACCTCGACCCGTACTTCGGAAGCTTGGTATTCTGTCAAGATGCCATGAGATCCAGCTCCGGCTGTCCCTATTTGAGAATTAAGATGGAAAACACTTCTGGATGGAGTTCCCACTCCCCCGGGTGAAAGGTCTGACTGCTCAGAAAATCTGCCTCCCAGTTATCTACTCCTGGGATGTGGATCGCTGACAGACAGCAGTTGTGGGACTCCGCCCACTGAATTATCTTGGCTACCTCTGCCATGGCCAAGGAACTCTGAGTTCCCCCCTGATGGTTGATGTAAGCCACTGAAGTTATGTTGTCCGACTGGAACCTGATAAACCGGGCCGAAGCTAACTGAGGCCAGGCCAGAAGAGCATTGAAGATTGATCTCAGCTCCAGAATGTTTATGGGTAAAACAGACTCCAACCAAGTCCATGTCCCCTGAGCCTTTAGAGAGCCACAGATGGCTCTCCATCCCAGTAGGCTGGCATCCGTTATCACAATCACCCAGGTGGGTCTGTGGAAGCAGGTTCCCTGGGAGAGATGTTCCTAAAACAACCACAAAAGGAGAGAATCCCTTGTCTCCTGCTCCAGATGTACTCGTGGAGACAGATCAGCATAATCTCCGTTGCACTGACTGAGCATGCACAACTGCAGAGGCCTGAGGTGGAAACGGACAAACGGGATGATGTCCATGGCTGCTACCATCAGACTGATTAGCTCCATGCATTGAGCGACTGATGGCCGAGGAGAGGACTGAAGTGCTAGACAGAAATAAAAAATCTTTGATTTCCTGACTTCTGTCAGAAAAATTTTCATTGATAAGGAATCTATTATAGTTCCCAAGAAAACTACCCTTGTAGTTGGAACTAAGGAACTCTTTTCCAAATTCACCTTCCATCCGTGAAATTGCAGGAAGGATAACAACATTTCCGGTGCCACTGCAATGCCCCGCAATTGGAGCACCGCCAACAGGGATCCCAGAACCTTTGAGAAAATTCTGGGAGCTGTGGCAATGCCGAATGGAAGAGCCACAAACTGGAAGTGTTTGTCTAGAAATGCAAACCTCATAAACTTGTGATGGTCCCTGTGGATGGGAACATGCAGGTACGCGTCCTTTAAATCTACCGTTATCATAAATTGACCCTCTTGAACCAAGGGAAGAATAGAACAAATAGTTTCCATCTTGAAGGACGGTACTCTGAGGAATTTGTTTAGACTTTTGAGATCTAAAATTGGTCTGAACGTTCCCTCTTTTTTGGGAACCACGAACAGAATGGAGTAGAACCCCAGACCTTGATCCTGCATTGGAACAGGAACCTGCCCCTGGGAGGAACAGTTTTGAAATCTAGCTTGTATCCCTGGGACACGATGTCCACCGCTCAGGGATCCTGAACATCCCAAACCCAATCCTGAGCGAAGAAGGATAGTTTGCCCCCCACAAGATCCAGTCAAGGATCGGGGGCAGACCCTTCATGCTGACTTTGAGTCATTGGCGGGTTTCTTAGCTTGCTTTCCCTTGTTCCATGACTGGTTGGACCTCCAGGAAGGCTTGGACTGTTCTTGTTTTGTAGAGGGAGAGGAAGGCTTGCCCTTGAAGTTTCGAAAGTAATGAAAATTACTCTAACGTCCCTTCTGCTAATTCCTCTTATCCTGAGGGAGGAAATTACCTTTTCCTCCCGTAATGTCGGAAATTATCTCAGACAGACCCGGCCCAAACAAGGTCATTCCCTTGTAAGGGATCGCCAAAAGCTTAGACTTAGTTCACACATCCGCAGACCAGGATTTCAACCATAAGGCTCTGCGAGCCAATACGGCAAACCTAGAAATTTTTGCTCCTAGTTTAATAACCTGTAGGGAGGCATCTGTAATAAAATAATTGGCCAACTTAAGGGCCTTAATCCTATCCTGGATCTCTTTGAGGGGAGTGTCTGTCCGAATAGAATCAGACAACGCATTAAACCAGTATGCTGCTGCACTAGTGACGGTAGTAATACACACTGCAGGTTGCCATTGTAAGCCCTGGTGTACATACATTTTTTTGAGTAGCCCCTCTAATTTCTTGTCCATAGGATCCTTAAAGGAACAACTATCTTCTATGGGAATAGTGGTCCTCTCAGCTAGCATGGAAATTGCTCCTTCCACATTGGGTACATTGTCAGAAGACTCCTGAACAGCATCCGCCTTAGACAATATTCATACTAATATTCAGCTAATGACTGTGACGCAGCTAGTTCAGCTCCGTAACACAGGAAGTGAAGGGGGAAAAAGGCGCGCAACAGAAAATGCCGCCTCAGCTAACCCTGCCCATACTGGACGTTATAACGTTAACCTCCTGATCTGCTAAAAGTATTACCCAAGCCTCAGGGAGTAAAGTAATAATCAAAACACCACCTTGGAGCCATCTCTCCTCGTCCCCAGTGCCTGCTATTGCTGCCAATAAAAGGATCCCCCAAACATAGGTGAATGTCGTTTGTCCCATAATTGTAATGTAAAGTGCCATCCTTTTATTTTCTGCAATTTGTTGCAGAAAAAATAAAGTTAGCACTTACCTTTAGACTTCTGCTAGGCAGCACGGCAGCTCACTAGGTTTGAGAAGGCCAGTTCCCTCACATGGACCTGTGGATAAAAACAAAGACTGAGTAATCTTACTCAGGCTTGCACAATCAGAGCAGCATTAAATACATGGGAGGCACAGTGAGGATTGTACCCCACAAGTTCCCATTGCTTGAAATCCACCACTGCTCTACTGAAGAGACTGATATGGACTATGGCTACACCCTAGGACAAAGCAGTACAATTTTGCACTGCTAAAAAATAATAAAATCTTGATTGAATAATCTTCTTTCTAACACCTAAACTTTACCACTTCCTTGCTCTAACGTAGGCAAAAAGAATGACTGGGGTTAGAGGGAAGGGAGGTGAAATTTAACAGCTTTGCTGTGGTGCTCTTACCCGCCTCCTGCTGGGCAGGAGTGATATTCCCAATAGTAATTAGATGATCCGTGGACTCACCGTGTCATTAGAAAGAAATCAATCTTACCAAGTCAGAAATACTCTGGATTACTAAAAAAAAAGACACCAACTGACTTATCCATTTGCACAAGAAAAAGCAAAAATTAAAGGGACACTGTACCCAAATTTATTATTTTGTGAATCAGATGCAGCATGCAATTTTAAGCAACTTTCTAATTTACTACTATAATCAATTTCTCTTCGTTCTCTTGCTATCTTTATATGAAAAAGAAGGCATCTAAGCTTTTTTCTAAGTTCAGAACTCTGGACAGCAGTTTTTGATTGGTGGATGCATTTATCCACCAATCAGCAAGGACAACCTAGGTTGTTCACCAAAAATGGGCCACCATCTAAACTTACATTCTTGCATTTCAAATAAAGATACCAAGAGTATAAAGAACATTTGAAAATAGGAGTAAATCCGAAAGTTGATTAAAATTGCATGCTCTATCTGAAGCACAAAAGAAAATATTTGGGCACAGTGTCCCTTTAAATACCTAAGAATAACATTATCTAAAAATTCAGAGGAGTGGTATGACCTAAATTTTACTTCTATATGGCAGAAATGCTTCTTTGATTTTAAAAACTGGGCCATGTTGCTCTTAACCTTGTCAGCCAAGATTACATTAATTTAAATGATTATTTTCCTGAAAATATTCTTTCTCCTGCAAAATATCCCGATTCTTCTTAATAGGAATATTATTCAAAAGTTTAATTCCCAGTGCTCACGTTTTCTATGGGGTAAAGGGAAACCTCGAATGTCAATAAGAAAACTAATTTACCTTAAGGAGCATGGAGGATTTGCACTTCCCAATATTAAGTTTTACAACCTGGTATGTTTGGCCAAGATCGCAATTGACTGGCTTACTGGTACAAACTTCATTACAAATTCTGTTGAAGAAGAAGTTCTGTGTTCACCATACTCCTTAAGAGCCCTTCTACATCTGATCCATAAAAAACATAATTTATGCTTACCTGATAAATTTATTTCTCTTGCAGTGTATCCAGTCCACGGATCATCCATTACTTGTGGGATATTCTCCTTCCCAACAGGAAGTTGCAAGAGGATCACCCACAGCAGAGCTGCTATATAGCTCCTCCCCTAACTGTCATATCCAGTCATTCGACCGAAAACAAACAGAGAAAGGAGAAACCATAGGGTGCAGTGGTGACTGTAGTTTAATTAAAATTTAGACCTGCCTTAAAAGGACAGGGCGGGCCGTGGACTGGATACACTACAAGAGAAATAAATTTATCAAGTAAGCATAAATTATGTTTTCTCTTGTTAAGTGTATCCAGTCCACGGATCATCCATTACTTGTGGGATACCAATACCAAAGCTAAAGTACACGGATGATGGGAGGGACAAGGCAGGATTAAGCGGAAGGAACCACTGCCTGAAGAACCTTTCTCCCAAACACAGCCTCCGAAGAAGCAAAAGTATCAAATTTGTAAAATTTTGAAAAAGTGTGAAGCAAAGACCAAGTCGCAGCCTTGCAAATCTGTTCAACAGAGGCCTCATTTTTGAAGGCTCAGGTGGAAGCCACAGCTCTAGTAGAATGAGCTGCAATCCTTTCAGGGGGCTGCTGTCCAGCAGTCTCATAGGCTAGGCTTATTATGCTCCGAAGCCAAAAGGAAAGAGAGGTTGCCGAAGCTTTTTGACCTCTCCTCTGTCCAGAGTAAACGACAAACAGGAAAGATGTTTGACGAAAATCCTTAGTAGCTTGTAAGTAAAACTTCAAGGCACGGACTACGTCCAGATTATGTAAAAGATGTTCCTTCTTTGAAGAAGGATTAGGGCACAACGATGGAACAACAATCTCTTGATTGATATTCTTGTTAGAAACCACCTTAGGTAAAAACCCAGGTTTGGTACGCAGAACTACCTTATCTGCATGAAAAATCAGATAGGGAGAATCACATTGTAAGGCAGATAGCTCAGAGACTCTCCGAGCCGAGGAAATGGCCATCAAAAACAGAACTTTCCAAGATAAAAATTTAATATCAATGGAATGAAGGGGTTCAAACTGAACTCCTTGAAGAACCTTAAGAACCAAGTTTAAGCTCCACGGGGGAGGAACAGGTTTAAACACAGGCTTAAATCTAACCAAAGCCTGGAAAAATGTCTGGACGTCTGGAACCTCTGCCAGACGCTTGTGCAAAAGAATAGACAGAGCAGAAATCTGTCCCTTTAAGGAACTAGCTGATAATCCTTTGTCCAAGCCCTCTTGGAGAAAAGACAATATTCTAGGAATCCTAACTTTACTCAATGAGTAAGTCTTGGATTCACACCAATAAAGATATTTACTCCATATCTTGTGGTAGATTTTCCTGGTAACAGGCTTTCGTGCCTGTATTAAAGTATCAATGATTGACTCGGAGAAGCCGCGCTTTGATAGAATCAAGCGTTCAATCTCCATGAACAGTCTGAGAGAAATTAGATTTGGATGATTGAAAGGACCTTGTATCAGAAGGTCCTGTCTTAGAGGCAGAGTCCATGGTGGAAAGGATGACATGTCCACTAGGTCTGCATACCAAGTCCTGCGTGGCCACGCAGGTGCTATCAGAATCACTGATGCTCTCTCCTGTTTGATTTTGGCAATCAGTCGAGGGAGCAGAGGAAACGGTGGAAACACATAAGCCAGGTTTAAGAACCAAGGCGCTGCTAGCGCATCTATCAGCGTCGCTTCTGGGTCCCTGGACCTGGATCCGTAACAAGGAAGCTTGGCGTTCTGGCGAGACGCCATGAGATCCAATTCTGGTGTGCCCCAACGATGAATCAACTGAGCAAACACCTCCGGATGGAGTTCCCACTCCCCCGGATGGAAAGTCTGACGACTTAGAAAATCCGCCTCCCAGTTCTCCACGCCTGGGATATGGATTGCTGACAGGTGGCAAGAGTGGTACTCTGCCCAGCGAATTATTTTTGAGACTTCTAACATCGATAGGGAACTCCTGGTTCCCCCTTGATGGTTGATGTAAGCCACAGTCGTGATGTTGTCCGACTGAAATCTGATGAACCTCAGTGTTGCTAACTGAGGCCAAGCCAGAAGAGCATTGAATATCGCTCTTAACTCCAGAATATTTATTGGAAGGAGTTTCTCCTCCTGAGTCCACGATCCCTGTGCCTTCAGGGAATTCCAGATTGCACCCCAACCTAGAAGGCTGGCATCTGTTGTTACAATTGTCCAATCTGGCCTGCGAAAGGTCATACCCTTGGACAGGTGTACCCGAGACAACCACCAGAGAAGAGAATCTCTGGTCTCTTGATCCAGATTTAGCAGAGGGGACAAATCTGTGTAATCCCCATTCCACTGACTCAGCATGCATAATTGCAGCGGTCTGAGATGAAGGCACGCAAATGGCACTATGTCCATTGCCGCTACCATTAAGCCGATTACCTCCATACACTGAGCTACCGAAGGGCGCGGAATGGAGTGAAGAACACAGCAAGCATTTAGAAGTTTTGATAACCTGGACTCTGTCAGGTAAATTTTAATTTCTACAGAATCTATAAGAGTCCCTAAGAAGGAGACTCTTGTGAGTGGAGATAGAGAACTCTTTTCCTTGTTCACTTTCCACCCGTGCGACCTCAGAAATGCCAGAACTATCTCTGTATGAGACTTGGCAACTTGAAAGCTTGACGCCTGTATCAGGATGTCGTCTAGAACCGCCAGAAGTGAGCCCAGAACCTTTGTAAAGATTCTCGGGGCTGCAGCCAACTCGAAGGGAAGAGCTACAAATTGGTAATGCCTGTCTAGAAAGGCAAACCTTAGAAACCGATGATGATCTTTGTGAATTGGTATGTGAAGGTAGGCATCCTTTAAGTCCACTGTGGTCATGTACTGACCTTCTTGGATCATGGGTAGGATGGTCCAAATAGTTTCCATTTTGAAAGATGGAAACTCCAAAATTGGTCTGAAGGTTCCCTCTTTTTTGGGAACCACAAACAGATTTGAATAAAAACCCTGTCCTTGTTCCGTCCGCGGAACTGGATGGATCACTCCCATAACTAGGAGGTCTTGCACACAGCGTAGGAATGCCTCTTTCTTTATCTGATTTGCAGATAGCCTTGAAAGATGAAATCTCCCTTGTGGAGGGGAAGCTTTGAAGTCCAGAAGATATCCCTGAGATATGATCTCCAACGCCCAGGGATCCTGAACATCTCTTGCCCACACCTGGGCGAAGAGAGGAAGTCTGTCCCCTACTAGATCCGTCGCCGGATAGGGGGCCGTTCCTTCATGCTGTCTTAGAGCTTTCTGGCCTGCTTGCCTTTGTTCCAGGACTGGTTAGGTTTCCAGGCCTGCTTAGATTGAGCAAAAGTTCCCTCTTGTTTTGAAGCAGAGGAAGTTGATGCTGCACCTGCCTTGAAATTTCGAAAGGCACGAAAATTAGACTGTTTGGCCTTTGCTTTGGCCCTGTCCTGAGGAAGGGTGTGACCCTTACCTACAGTAATGTCAGCAATAATTTCCTTCAAACCAGGCCCGAATAAGGTCTGCCCCTTGAAAGGAATGTTGAGTAATTTAGACTTTGAAGTCATGTCAGCTGACCAGGATTTAAGCCATAGCGCCACACGCTTGGATGGCGAATCCGGAATTCTTAGCCGTTAGTTTAGTCAAATGAACAATGGCATCAGAAACAAATGAGTTAGCTAGCTTAAGTGTTCTAAGCTTGTCAATAATTTCAGTCAATGGAGCTGTATGGATGGCCTCTTCCAGGGCCTCAAACCAGAATGCCGCCGCGGCCGTGACAGGCGCAATGCATGCAAGGGGCTGTAAAATAAAACATTGTTGAATAAACATTTTCTTAAGGTAACCCTCCAATTTTTTATCCATTGGATCTGAAAAAGCACAACTGTCCTCAACCGGGATAGTAGTACGCTTTGCTAAAGTAGAAACTGCTCCCTCCACCTTAGGGACCGTCTGCCATAAGTCCCGTGTAGTGGCGTCTATTGGAAACATTTTTCTAAATATAGGAGGTGGGGAAAA